>NC_079165.1:23030573-23330573 GCF_947568905.1 Ostrea edulis | reverse complement strand
ATTATTTGAAATCTTATACTATTCTGGTTGTTCTATATATAGTTTTAGTCACAAAAGCGGGAAGGGGGGGGGGGAGTCTAAATCCGCCACTGATGACATTATTTCATCATTCGAACAAAGAACAAAACAATGCATAGTCGAATGGAATAGAGCTTTGTACATTATTTTATACAGTATTTTTTTTTTCAAAAGCAGAACATGATGATATTGGAAAACAAGTGCATATTGATTCCTCTCTTACAAAGCTTAGCACATTAAATCGAGGTGCGTACGAGAGACATTTGCTGCTTCCTAACGTTGTATATTTCTGCTGGATAACAAATTGCTGTACAGTAAAAATGTTGTTTTTCACAATACGCCGTACATCGGACCTGATTATTGTTAATTTCTTTCATAAATTCGACGTTTATGGACTAAAACTGATTTCAACGTACATATTATACCACATTCTGATGATTCATTCAGAGAAACAGTGAAATGAATTCACTAAAATTGTATGTGAGTCAAAAACAGAGGACTACCCCCTCCGTTTTACAGGTACCAGGCGCATTCTCTCACCAGAGGGCGCGTTACGCAAGCTTCAGATACAAAGTCATTGACAGTAAGTCTGTACATCGTTAAAACATTCCAACAAGTGGTAGCATCAGCAAATGTATAAAAATTGGTTTAAAAAGAAGGAATTCACATCTTGTTGTGCCATTACTTGAAATATCCTCGCTTCGACTGGTAGCAATATCCGGTGTTGGTGATACACAGAAGACACGTCACAGGCTGTTGGAAACAGAACTAGGACACAGTTGAAGATTCACTTTGTTTTAGATGAAACCTCGAGTAACCATGGAAGTAGGATAGGTCAATCGATGATTTGGAGAATTTCAACGCTTTTTAAAATTTGATTTAATATACTTTTTATTCAACACATATTAATGCCGTTTTCTGATCATCTAACAATGGTAGAGCCAGAAAATTTTCAAAAGGGGGGGGGGGAGGGGGTAGTACAATCCAAGTTGGTAACCTTTTGGTTTAAGACCCCAAATAGAATTGAATTAATGACATTTTTTATTTCAAAATATTCAACCAAACAAAGGGAGGCATCCAGGCGTCTGTGACCACGTGGAAAGAGTGCTTAGGCCTATACATGATTCATAATGAATCTCGCTGTCAAACACTATCCTTTTTTATCATAAAATAGAAAGGGATTTTTGAATGTTTTAGTGTCTAAATACTTTCTGATCATACAGTGGTGGGTCAAGGAGGTTCCGCGTATCGGACCCTCCCCCTCTCTCTCTTTCGTCAGGAAATTTGGCTGAAAACGAAAACATGACCTCATTTTGAGGGTGGATCCACAGGCACTTGTTTCTGTAAATGACTTACGACCTCTGTATACTAATAACAACACAAGGTACCCAGCTTCAAATGACACAGAACGGCACCCCCTGAGAATGTCGGCCTTTTGAGCCTCCAGGGAATATGCGATGCTAATGTATTTACTACCGTTGTATTGTACAATCATTCAACTTAAAAACCATGTATGACATGACTGCATTCATTGCCTCTTATCGCCGAAAACTGTAACAAAAAATGGCTTTTCCGTTATATACCACGAAGTGCTATGTACTGATACCGCACAGAATACGTGGGCGATTTTGACTGGCTAGCACGCTCTTCTAAAATTACGTTTGGAATTCTTTAGAGTTATTTATAGAAAGATAGAGCATCAGAAATGAATTAAAAATAACAGGCAAAAGGATGATTTTAATGGTGACCATTAACCACAATTGATCTTATTTTATATAATTTAGTTACATGTACTAACATTAGGGGGGAAATGCTACAAAAAAGTAAAGGGGACTCCATCCCCCCATATTTTTCCACAGACACCTGATAACTATAATCCCCCCTTCTGATTTTTTTTGCGGTGACAATTCCTCCAAAATGTGTGGATTCCTTGTCTCTCTCAACCCAATTTCGATTGGTGTAGTTGTTTCACGCTTTTCACAAGCGTTAGAGACTGACCTTCTACTGGACTGGTATAATATAGAATATACTTATTATAAACAGTATAAGGTATTTAAGGCTTACAAAAAAGCATGTTTACGATTACATAAATCGAAATTAGGATGGAATAGACGGGGAATCCACACATTTCGGAGAAATAATCGCCGCCCCCAAAAATCAGAAAGGGGGGGGGGGTGTCCATACTTCAGATGCCTGTGAATTTTTCCATATCGGCACAGATCCGTAATATTAGGGATGCAGGGGAGGGGGTTCACCGGAGAAGTTGGAAGTTGCACATGGCTTGTTTAAATTTCCTTACAGACAATGATAAAAATATGATAATCATGATAAATCATGATAAAGACCTTCAGAACCTTAATTAGTGTGTGCAGGGGGGGGGGGGGGGGGGGGGTGGGGTTATAGTGTTCGTCATTGCTGTCTCAATTTCCCCCCTCAGGCTGGGAGGGGGGTCATTCTTTGCTCCAGGGCTTCAATTCATAACTTTCAAGCTTACATGCATTAATATCTTCTCATTCACTACTACATAGTACTATCAAAAATAGTGGAGGGGCCATTCTCGCAATATATCTTCATTTGCATGCATGAAAATAACAGTTAATATTAAGGGTTGGAGAGTCGCCTCCGAAAAACATTGATATGTGCCTGCAGCGTTCTTGGTACTTATGGTGGGTTTCATAAAACTTCAATGTAACAACAGGTACTTGCCACAGCAATACATACCACAAAGTCAATAACACATCACTAAAAAACTTTCCTTGTTCTATTTTGCATACTTCCCAATAATCTTTTATCTGTATTTTCTCTGACTTTCCATAGATCTGCATGAAACATGCAATTGACAGAAATATTTCTCATACTAGTTAACGAAGTTGTATTTACAGTAAGTCATAATTTCATTATTATCTTCATCAGAAATGATTCCGACACGAAAATATATTTAAATCTCCACTCGGGAAGTCTTAGCTTCTATCTTCTGATGACGTGTAAAATCCCGAAACGTACGAACAGCTTTGGTTTTTTTGAGTAACTAAAAATAGCGTACAGCGTCTTCAATTCAAAATTTTTATTTTGTTAACAAAGCAAATGTTCCAGATTTTTTGGTAATAAACATCGTATCAATTTATTGTGATAATAAAACAATGAGACTTTATTTTTCAACACAACGAATGTACAATTTTCATTCTGTGCGGTATCAGTACATAGCACTTCGTGGTATAAAACGGAAAATCCATGTTTTGTTGCAGTTTTCGGCGATAAGAGGCAACGAATGCAGTCATGTCATACATGGTTTTTAAGTTGAATGATTTGTACAATACAACGGTAGTAAATACATTTACATAGCATATTCCCTGGAAGCTCAAAAGGCCGAGATTCTCAGGGGGTGCCATTCTGTGTCATTTGAAGCTAGGTACCTTGTGTTGTTATTAGTATACAGAGGTCATAAGTCATTTACAGAAACAAGTGCCTGTGGGTGGATCCCCCTTTGAAAACCAAAATTGGATAATAGACATCCCACCCTTTCCAAAATTACTGGATCCACCCCTGTCATGTATTGAAAACCAGAAGTTACTATAACCATAGGCGCTTGTTTGATAAACTTGGCAAGCTATACTATATAATAACGCATAATAATATATATACAAGCACTGTGACTATACCAGTGAAAGAGATATAATACTGCACATTGACAAACCAAGTCCAGGGCCGTAAATTACATGGAGGCGGAGGAGGCAGCTGCCTCCTCCAACTTTTGAGCCAAAAAAAATTAAAATTTAAAGTTCATTAGAATTTATGTTGTTTCCAATAACTAAGAACATGATACCTCCCTTAAAAAGTATTCCAAATCTTTCTTTTAGAATGAGTTAGTCAAGTAACATCTTAGAAGGCCCTAGAATCAAGGATTTTGCACGAAACGTGGTCAGTGTGCACAAAATGTGCTCAGCGTCTGGGGGCCTGAGCGGCCCCCAGACCCCCGCCTAATTTCCTGCCTCCTCCAAATTGAAGGTTAATTTACGGCCTTGAGGTCATATTTATCAGATGGTATAATTTTAGATACCGGCTTTACGCGAGCTTTAATCGGGATACCGCGTTACACAGTTGTTGTTCTTTAGACTTATCTACTGAACTACTCGTTTAAAACGAAAGTAGACCGACTGACGTGGTATGAACAGGTAAATATTTCAGTTCTCTTCCCTAATTCCTATGGTAGTCCAAATACTTAATAGAATGCATCATCGCTGAATGCGGTAAATACCAGGAGTGCCTGTCATATTTAATCACTCGCCTGCAAGACCGGGTAGAAATTAAACGTTATTTCAGTCATCGGTGCATATTACATCGGGGTCAGGTGGAGGTATGACATTAGCAGAGGATATACATGTGTATATACGGATCTAAGATTTTTATCGACTTTGATGAAGTACACTTATTCATCAATATATATGCTGTTTCACTCGTCGATGCAGTAGTATGAATTAATTTATAAGATCGGTAAAGTACCGGTACTTGGTTCCTTTAAGATGCTAGAAGCCTGCTATACTTGAAACTGAAAAGGTTACCTACAAGTAGCCATCTACTGAGGTTAACTAGCTACCAGTAACCACGTACTTACAAGGAATAAATACTGAAGGATAGCTATAGCTATATGATACTGGTTACTGCCCCCCCCCCCCCCCCCCCCCCCCCCCACACACACACAAATCGGGTATATTTAATTTAGATGGCGGGGAAGGGGTGTACGTGTACTAGTAATTTGCTTTGAAATTCCAATTAGCATGCTTGATTTTGCCAGCTACCTAAGCTTTGCAATGCAAAATATGAATAAACTTGGGGGTAATTATTCAATTCTTTGTAATATACATAAAGGGGAGTGGATTTTAAACCTGACAAGGAGCTTATATGCTGTTATGTTGAAAACCATTATAACTTATACGTCTACTTATAGTTTTCAAGGGAGAAATTTGTGTATACATTTAAGGTGCACACTGATAAACAACCTTAATATTCAAATTCCCTTTGAAAATTGTAAGTAAATGAGTATGCATTAAAGGGAAATTAATTCAGATAAACATTGTACTCATCAGTGACGGATTTAAAGCTCCTCTCTCCGTTCTTTGTCATTTAACAAGGCATTACTGGCATGTCTTTGATGAAAACTCCAGATTTGACCTTCAAAATGGCTGAATATTTTGGGTAATACTTGATTTTCACATGTGGTCACTCCCCTTTTTCGAAAATCCTGGATACGTCACTGCTCATGTCGAGTTGTGATTTTGGTATCTCAATATGCCATGAATCTTTAGACATCACGCTTATGGAAATTAACTTCTTATATGTCTACAGTTTGAGGAAAATCACCTTTAAATTTCAAGTTTTCGTTGAAAATCGAATCTAGCTGGGCGTTTTCATAATCAGGATATAGGGATCATGGCGGGTGTGACCGGTCGACAGGTGGGGTGCTTACTCCTTTTAGGCACCTGATCCCACCTCTGGTGTGTCCGTGTTTGTCCATCTAACTATTTTGTATTGATTTTAGGAGTCATGAGATTGATCACTGTTCGTTATCTTCACCTTTCACGCATAACTTATAAAGGAATTAGCTACTTATACCTTTTGATGGATGGTACTTGGTATGGCTATCCGGATGTGAGATGTTTAATGCAAACACCCAGGTCCTCAAAAGGCTTCCAAAGAAGGGTACTTTCTTTCAAAAGGTATAAGTATAGCTGATTTCCTTAGGCAGTGATATATATCTGAAAAGGATGGCATATTGCAATAGTAACATCACTTCTTGTCTAGTGTATATCCCCGAATTAATCATATATTTAAGAAATAAACATTTTTGAAAATACACGAGAGTATGAACTGCGACTTTTGTTTACGTTGACATACGTCATAGCGCTTCAGGAAAAGTAGGCCCGTGTGAGCTGTGAAGTGTTTATTTTAAAATTGATTTAAAAAAAATATTTATAACATATTTACAATCCACTTTCATTTCTGACAACTTCCAGCTGTTCTATAATAGGCGTACTATATTTATGAAGATTCATGCGCGTATTGTTAAAAACTGTAACGCATTCATGAGGAAATGGCTATCAATACAATAGACAGAGATGTCAAGGACAAAAACATCAATGTATAAATATTTCATATTTACTTTTCCAATGTTTTTTCTGTTGGTATCCTTACAAACTGTAATGGTTCAGTTTTATTGTTAAGCAGTACTGAAGTATATTTTTAGGTCTATTGATCTCGTTATTTTAAAGTAGTACTCACTTGGTACGTGTAACGCATCTTCCCGACAACTTCCACCTTTGTTTTTGTTTTACATTCGGTGTGGATAAACCATCAGACAAATTCTGCTAGTTTTGTATGTATTAGAACTCTCTCTCAGATAAAAACACAGAATGCAACTTTACTCATTAGATTGATCGTCAAAGTACTTTTATTTAGACAGAATTATTTTTGATTAATTCATCTTTTTTACAGACAAAGTCGTTAATTTGACTGGGAATAGATGAAATGGGAAGAAAACCCCAAAACCAAAATCAGAAAAATAGTGAAAACAAAGCTGGTAAAAATGAGTCGTCTACTTGTACAGTAAGCAGTGAAAACTCTGGCGTGAGTAAACATTCCAGCAATCTCTCAAAATCACGTGGTCAGGAACACCATGAGGAGAGAAGGAATTCAGAGCAAACAGCAACCCCCGCCGATGTATGGAAGGACAGAAAGTTACGAACTGTGATTCTAATATCAGGAGTATGTCATGTGTAAGTAAAAACAAACACAGAAAGAACCATCCTCCTCTAGGTTTTAGAACATTGATGAATTAATTCTCCACACTGTGTACACTAATAAATACGTGGATACTGTATACAACCCTTTATTCTACCTCTCAGGTGTGTTCACTTAATATGATTTACTTGTTGACGTTTTCTCTGTTTTTGTAATTATTACACTACGCGTATTGATAGAGGAATAATACATCGTCCTAATGACTGACTTTTAAAACAATTCCTATTGAAATTTTGATGAAAATATGATGATTAGCAATACATGTACGTGTATATTCTTAGCTTAAACGCGTAGCTGGGAAATCTCAGTCAGATTCGTTGAGGCAGGATGTTTGTACTGACGCCTCTTTCGAATCTCGAGCCAGTTTTACACAAAGTGATCCGGAAAATCTTGCCTGAACTTCGGCCACTTTTGCGATTAATCTGACAGTAAATCAGATTGGTTATTTTTGAAACCGTTGCAAATGGCCAACATTTGATTTTATACCTTTTTAACACAGAAGAGTTCCGATAGTCTGTTTCATGTTTGTACCATGTCTGGAGATACAGAACTTTCTGAATGACGATTACTTTACACAAAACATTTAAGCATAGAAATTAAAAGAAAACTATAAATTTTAACCAATCTATGTGAAGGTGTTTTAATAGCAAGTACAAACTATCAAAAGTAGACTATCGGAAATCTTCAGTGTTGAGAAGGTATAAATCAAATGGTGGCTATTTGCAACGACTTAAGATATAACCAACTTGATTTTTTGTGGGAGTTACACCAGGTTAAGGTAAGAAATGCATGTTTCATTCTGATAAGGAGTGAATAGAATGCAAAAAGTTGAAGCGGACAAGAAATTCAATTTTAACCTATTTTAATCGCAACAAGCGGCCGAAGTTCAGATAAGATATCCCGATTCAATTTCGAACTATTATTGTACATATCCATACCACATTTCTCTGATGTAGTATTTGCACCACGTGCTCGGTCAATATGATATTCTCTCTGATATATATATATATATATATACTAGACAAAATTTCTAACTCCCCACCTAAGTTTTGTCATCCACTGGTTTTATTTTCTATTATTTTGACATAGGTTTTGATTGGTATAAAATATAACATCTTCAAAAGAAGTCAATTTTTTTTCAATGTTCATTTATTGAAATATTCAATTAAAAACATGAAAACTTAACAGTACCCTAAATTTTGGAATTCTCAACAATCAATACCGTGTGTGTCCCCCATTCGCTCGAATAACTGCCTGGCGCCTGTTTCACATTGAGGTCACGTAATTGTGTAAAAACTTTGTGGAATGTTATTCCAAGTGTTAGTAAGGTTTCTCTCAAGCTCTGCCAGATTCTGCGGCTGGGGAAGCTGTCTTACTCGCCTGTCTACCTCGTCCCATACATGTTCAATGGGATTGAGGTCTGGACTCCAAGGCGGCCAGTCAATTACGCGGATATTGTGACCCTACAGCATCTGTTGGGTGGTTCTTGCCGTGTGTGGGGTCGCATTATCCTGCATAAGGACCATTCCGCGATTTGCTTGGATGTGCGGGATTGCCACTGGCTGAAGGACAAGGTTTTGGTACCTTGCTGCATTCAGGTTCTGGTGGATTGGGATCATTGGTGTTTTTGTGTGAAACGATATTCCCGCCCACACCATGACAGAACCACCTCCAAACTGCCCTCGCCCCCTTACCCATGCGCCAATATATCGTTCGCCAATTCTGCGGTAGACGCGGGACCGTCCATCTGATCACCTTAAATTGAATCTGGACTCCTCTGTGAAAAGAACTTGTCCCCAGTCCGCGCGTGTATACCTCAGATGGCGTCTTGCCCACGCTAATCGAAGTTGCCTATGTCTTGCAGACAATACCAACCCTACATAAGGCCTTCTTGCCCGCAACCCCCCTTCCCTAAGTCTGTTTCTCACAGTTTGATCACTGAGGGGTCTTCCATGTGTTCCCAATGTGCGCCTTGCTGTTGCTCGAGCTGTCAAATGTCTGTCATGTAAATGGGTCACTCTTATGTAGCGATCCTGTTGAGGGGTTGTTACACGCCGTTTGGGCCGTCGGCGTAGATCCACTACACTTCCGGTTCCATTGAATTTTCGGATTAGGTTTGCGATGGTCTTGTGGTCTCTATTGAAATTTCTAGCAACCTGTGAAAATGATCAATGCAATTGAATTTTTAAATTGTTTCCTACACTGTGTATCTGAAAGTTAATCGCAAAAGATCGAATGTAATGGAAGAAAGCAAACCTCTCGTAAACTGCAACCAGCATGGACCATGCCAACTGCTCTTGCGCGTTCCTCTGTCGATCGACATGCGCCGCATTTGACTTCAGTAATTTTGTGTTTTTCAAATACAAATGAGTGTATTGAGAACAAGAAAACAAAGAATTTTGAAAAGCAAGCCAGAAAAACCAATCGAGCACGAGATTTTCAATTTCAACAAAACCCACTACGGTCCAGTGGATACGAACGCGTTCTTGAAATCTTTGTGCTAAAAAGGTCAGCATTTTAGTTAGCTGACGATATTATAAATTACAAATTGCATAACTGCAAAGGTTTGTAAAATTTAGAAATTATTAACTTGGGGAGTTAGAAATTTGGTCCAGTATATATATATAAAACACATAAATAGCAATGAACTCTTAAATGAACATAACTGCCCTAAGTGAAGAAATATTTAATATAAAGCACAGAAAATTTCACTTTATTTGTGAGTATCCAAATAAAGTGAAATTTTCTGTGCTATATATATATATATATATATATATATATATATATAATCCAAATAGAAAGAGTTGATATCACACAGTCAAAATAATTCAATAAAAAAATCAGGAAAATATACAGTTCCAAAATATATTTAACCTATCCAACCTACACTGGTCCTACCCAACCTACGCTAGTCCAGTCATGATGCCTACAAAAAAGATCGTCACTACAACCTCGCATTTAAATATATTTTAAATATTTTAAATATATTTTGGAACTGTATATTTTCCTGATTTTTTTTATTGAATTATATATATATATATATATATATATATATATATATATATATATATATATATATCTACTATTTTTCTTTTCATTCATCAATTCCAAAAAACCTTCGTCGAAAGAGTGTCTTTGTCCATAATGATTAAGAGCTTTGAAATGCACTAGTAGCCATTTTTTGTTTAAATATTGCCATTTGTCTTCACAGACTCCAGATATGTGGGTTTGCTTACTTATTGCTACAAATCACCGCCCCACATGTTGTTTCCTGTTGTGAGTATGATTCCGTCACTGCTGTCTCTAAAGAATCCACGTCTTCAGTATGTCACCGTAAAACCATTGATCTGTCTCAACATTGTAAAGCTCAAAACAATGAACGAACAGAGGATCAAGAGGTATTCCTAGAAGAATTGCCCATTTCCCGAAAGTCTTGGGAACAAGTAACTACACGTATAAACTCCAGGGAAGAACGCATTGAGAACATGTTTCAAAGTTTTGGAGATTTACAAATGAACTGTTCCAAGACGGAGGAAATAATGGAGCACCTACAGGAAGTAGACAGAGATTTCAACAGAAGCCTCCTAGATCTTGAACGCAATATTAGTAAATTTCAGGAAGAAGTCAAAACAAATAAATCAACATGGCTTGAAGGTAAGGAATTTTACACTGAAACTTGTCAAAACCAGAACGTTATAACATAATTTTCATTCGGTTTTGTGGAACTATATACTTTTTGAGTAGGTAGCATTTAAAAAAAGCGAAGTCTGAATGACGCACACAATTCTTTTTTTTACAGTTGGTTTAGATACATTTCACTCTCCTTTTTTTTTCTTTTCTTACAGTGGTATAGATACATTTCGCTCTTTTTTTTTTTGTTTTGTTTTTTTTTTTTTTTTTTTTTTTTTTTTTTTTTTTTACAGTTGTTTAGATACATTTCACTCTTTTTTTAACAGTTAGTTTACTTACATTTCACTCTTTTTAACAGTTGGTATACATACATTTCACTCTTTTTTAACAGAACTTTTTAGCAGTTGGTTTAGATACATTTCACTCTTTTTTTTTATAGTGGTTTAGATTCATTTCAATCTTCTTTTTTTACGGTGGTTTAGATACATTTCATGTAGGTCTGTCATTCTGTGACGCCTGAGGTTGAATATTTATCTTCCTGCAATTAAGGTTGTATACATACTCTGTATGATCTGAAAGAGATAAAAAAAATGGGTTGGGGTTCCATGCCAAGAATCAGAAGCATCTTGCAAGAAATTATTCCATGCCAAAAATTACTCGTAGAGAAGCAACCTACAAGATATGGGTTTCTCCCGACAAGAAGTTCTAGAATTATGTTTCTGACACTCTGTTTCATTTCTCTCTCTTTTTTAATCTTTATAGATAAATTGCAGTTATTTTCAAAGGAAATCCATAACGAAACGAGAACGTTAATCGAAAGTAAAATGACAATGTCTGATATGGATAGGAGAAAGATTTATGAACAAGTTATGGATGGTATTAGAAACACGTGGAAAGAAGATTTGCTTAAAATGAACGCAACGTTGACGGACACAATTGAAGACATGAAGAAAAAAGTTAATATAAGTCAGCAAAATATTAGTTCATTGATTAATGAAAACGTTAGGATAGTCAAATCAAATGAAGCTAAGGTGAAGAGAGTTCACAGAAAGGTTGCTAATGGACAGTGGGAGGTGAAATCTAGTCTTTCTGCACTGCGTGGAGAATTTGGGTATCTCGTCACAGAACGCGAAAAAAAGGTAGAAATAATGGACACCCATCTGCATAAAATGAAGGCTGATTTAGAGGAAACGACTGAAAAATTGGGAAAAGTTGAAAAAGAAGTTAAGACAGCACAGCAAGGTATTAGTACTTTAACTCTTGATCT
This sequence comes from Ostrea edulis, assembly GCF_947568905.1. Taxonomy (NCBI): domain Eukaryota; kingdom Metazoa; phylum Mollusca; class Bivalvia; order Ostreida; family Ostreidae; genus Ostrea; species Ostrea edulis. Next base: position 23,318,863 of record NC_079165.1, on the reverse strand, counting down.
TAAAGTTATTGATGAAACCGTTGCTAACACCGATAAAAGTGTAAAGACAATCAGTGATCACGTGCAAAAGCATGATGTAGAGTTGATGAAAGTTGCTAGAGAAATCGGCATAGTTTTTGGAAAGCTTAAGGATGATAAAAATGACGTTGATAGAAAGTTTAGTAAGGTTAACAAAGAGCTGAGTTTAGTGGAAAAAACTGTTGATGAAACAGCTACGAACGTCAATCTAAAGGTTGATGCTGAAGTGAAGAAAGTTTACAAAAAAGTTGATGAAGAAAAGAAGAGAGTGGAGTCTAGCCTTGTCGGGATACATGGACAGTTAGACTATTTCTTCCGGGAACTCAAAGATATCAGTGAGTATCCTTTTAACTTATAAGTCTATTCTTCATACTTGTTGTTTCTGGCACTTAAGCAGCAGCTGAAGACGTTGAAACAACAAGAGAAAAATAATCACAATTTTGCAATTATTGCCACTAATCCTGACGCGTCGACTTTCACATATACATATTCATTGTCCAAGATGTACGTCTTGTGGCACACACATACCGGATATGACCTTAAAGAACGGAGGTCACGTGTTGCGACAGGCGTTGACACATCACTGCTACGGCACTGAGCGCTAAGCACGGGTCGAAATTTGTGGTACTTCATCAGCAGGTTGTGATGTCTTTATGAGTCAAAAATTCTCTAAGGAATATAAATACCAGTCATTATGACGCTCCCTTCGCAACCAGGAAGACCGGGTTCTGACGTCGTGTTAAACTCAATACGGATAGCGTAAGCATTTACTGTTCTTTCGGTAGTAGAAGTTTAAAGCACATCGAACGTTACCGGTCGACAGGAAGTGCTTACTCCCCCTAAGACCATAGCAATGAGGGTTCTTTATCGTGCCAACGCCTACCGTGACATTCATTTTAAAGGTAATATCCTAAAGACGCAAGATATAGGGCTCACGGCGGTGTGACCGGTCGACAGGGGATGTTTACTCCTCCTAGGCACCTGATCCCACCTCTGGTGTGTCCAGGGGTCCGTGTTTGCTCAACCATCTATTTTGTGTTGCTTATGAGATTTATGAGATTGATCACTGTTCGTTCTCTTCACCTTTCATTCTGTATCTTATATTTATTTTAAACATAAGATCTCTACATTGTGGGATTCCTGTTGCTTGTCGTGGTGATCATCATCTTTGTTGCGTATAAGAAATTGTTGTCAAGACCACATCATCAGACTGCTGAACAAGATCCGGGTCATACATCACCACTTAGATCCCATCATCAACACAGGGCAGAGGAAAAGGTCATGTTTGAAAAGCTGCAGTTCTTATATATCTCCTATATAAATAATTCACCTACTGTAGATAATCATGTCTGAATCAAAGTCTACATGTTAACTCGTTTTCAATATATGGGATTCTAGTAAAATGAAATACACGTCATACTTGTTTATAGACATATGTTGTGTTTTTTTTAAAGTCTTGGTATTTTGGTATACATTTGCAAAGTTATACAGCTTTTCAACTTTGTTACTAATCTGTTTTTCATAAGACGTGTTAGATGTAAAGAAATTAGCAGGAATTTTCAATAGCTGACGTAGACATTCTATAATTAATCTCTATTTTTCTTCAGCTTCCTTCAAATATTGTGGACGGTATAACCAGGAGAGATTTAAAGCCAGGAATAACCCTTATCAGCTTTAACGATTCCACACAGCACTTCCACAGGGATTTGATAGCGAAAGTGCCAAAGCACAGTTCCTTATATATCCAAGTATGTAAAAATCAGTGAATATTCCAGAATAAGAAAACCAGGCAAATTCATGATTATATATATATATATATATATATATATGTGTGTGTATGTATATATATATATATATATATATATATATATATATATATATATATATATATATATATGTGTGTGTGTGTGTGTGTGTGTGTGTGTGTGTGAAATACAACATTACTATTGATAATTTACTGATGTACTATAAGTTTTCCAGTCAGCAAATAATTGTGACAACATCCGATTTACAAATTCTGTTTTTAAAGGCTTGCAATATTAAGACGAAACATGGAATTGCTGATACGAAGCCATTTAAACTGGTGTTGATATTTGTGGATTTTAATGAGAGAAACATCATCCTGGAGGACCCTGCAGCAGAGATTGGGGACCTCAGGAGGATGACGACTATTGGGTTCCAGAAAATGGGGTGTAAGTTAATGACAGTGAAAGACGAGAAAAACATAACATGGTCTAAATCCTGTTACAAAGCATTTGGTGAAGTTTTGGATCAAGTTTACTTGAAATGGCGTTTTGCTGTATACATGTACTAGTATTCTGAGGAACAGAAAATGTTACTTTCTGGTCACCAATGTCATACATGTGTTCTTTACCTGTGTTTTAAAGGTGATGTGTTTGTGGTGTATGTCAGACACCGAGATTCCCAGACCTTACAAGAGGGTCAGCTGTACAGTCCTCGTCTCCATTCTGTTGACAGACACCCCGTGCTATCCGGGCTCAACAAAAGAAAGCGTGTCTTCTCTGTCTATGACAGATTCCATCCTCACCAGGTGAAATTCCTGGAAGACTGTTTCAAACGGTTGTGATACTGTGATCTCTCTAATTGTGATTTCAATATCTGGCAAAGGAGAGCATGGAGCTTCATGTCTTTGTAATACTAGTGATTTACTTCATCACACACATGGAACTTTATATTCACCACGACGAGCTTTTAACTGTTTCCCTGTGGTAGTGAGTTTTGTTTTTTCTGTGATGTTTTCTATCTGGTTGTGAGATTTTCTTACCTGGATCCTATCCTGCTCATCGCCAGGTCTTGCAGGTTTTCAAACCATGCGATATATTTAAAAGGCGCATCATTGCCTCCAAAATGAAAAAAAAAAATCCTGAATTTTCAACAATACCCCCTTATCTCTACCATTGTTGTACATTGTACCACATTAATTTTATATACGCATTGAGGAGAGATCAGCTAATTTACATTGAAGGGTTAGGTACCACAACAGCTGTTTCCTGTCCTGTTATCCATACATTCTCTGATTTATCTGATATTCAGTAAACTGCAATTGAAATAGCCAGAAACCAAAATGAAATGTTTAAAATTTGTTCATACGGAGATCATGCTCTCGCGTATCAAATGAGTTGAGAGGCATAAATACCATATGCAGGTGATGAGGAAATATTACTTCATAAATATTGGAGGTTGACGTTGGAGAAGCTGATTCAGAAGTCATCCCGTTTTCATAAAGCTGAGTTGTTAGTTTGTAATTTACGTCTATGTAATTGTTCAATAGAATATGCAAATATGAAACAGATATGAAAGACTCTGTATTGTCTTTTATTTCGAGTTCACATGGGTATGTCGAATCGACATTTGAAGGAAAGTGGGTATTGTGAAATGATGAACGTCGACTTGATGTATCTAAATGACGAGTCCATAGCAAGAGATTTTTTCTAATCGTGTAGGATTTTTAAAACAAATTCTGCCTTATAAGAGTACAAAAGAAGGTAAGCTAATAAAGGAGCAAAATTTGTGCTTATGGGGATTCCAACCTATTGTTGAAAGACCTGATCACCAACAACTACGTAGATATTGTCAGTGAGGAACTCCAGTGTCTTTTTAATATCAACTTCAGAATACTTGTAGAATCACAATGGTGTTTAACAAAGTAATTGTTTGGACTGACAAGATACGAATATTTTCATGTTCCATTTTTATTTAAGAAGCGGCTGTGTGTGATGTTCAAAACCATAGTCTTTAATTCATCGTGAGGAATGGTGGTGTATAACGTAAAGTGTTGAAAAGTCACAGTATACTTTTTGATTAATTCCTTTGGAATTGTCGAAAATTCACATTTAATTTACACCACTTCTCATATGTTGTGGCACAATATGTCTGAAGTTTGTACTTTGCGAATTCACAACAATTAATGTATATATGAGTAGACATAGCAGCTTGGTACTTAAGTTCTGATTTCTTTTACGGATTTGATTTACACTACTTCTCGCATATTTTGTGGCACTATTCCTTCATTTCGGTTTATATTTTGGTGAGGACCAAAGATATCCAGCATAACTAAATTAACTCGTATCCATCTCATTGACTGGAATATTAAATGTGTTTAACACTGAGACGTCATTTGTAAGAATTTCATCTTTTGAAAGGGAACTAAATGCGAGTTCATTTAAGATACAGTTATAATAATAAGCCTTACAAATAAAGATAGAGTTGTTACACGTGTTGTCAACTGAAACCAATACAAAGGCTTTGTGTAGGCTATCTAATTCTTTTATCACTTCTTGATTATTAAACACAGATATATAGATGGTTCGCAGTTTTGTTTTAACGTGCGTAATACAAGATTTTAATTAATATTCCCCTTATGAAAGGTGAGGATAACGAATAGTGATCAATGAACGACGACGACGAACAGTGATCCATCTCAGAAATCCCCCAAGCAATACAAGATAGAGAGTTGGGCAAACACGGACACCTGGACATACTAGAGATGACATCAGGTGTCTTGGAGGAGTAAGCATCCCCTGTCGACCGGTCACACCCGCCGTGAGCCCTATATCTTGATCAGGTAAACGGAGTTATCCGTAGTCAAAATCAGTGTGCCAAGAATGGCCTAACAATAGGAATGAACACGTCAGAGAGCTTTTTGCCCAATGATAGGTTGTATTGACAAACTTGTAGTTCGTTATAACGACCATAGAATTTGCGAAATGCCGACAGTAAACGAGACTGTTGAAACCCCTGTACCATCAACTTAATTGTCAGTAGCTTGCCTCGACTTAAAAACTTACCATACACAGAACAAGCTATTGTCTATCCGTTGAGAGATATAAACACCATATGCAGGTGATAATGCAACATTGCTACATAGATATGAAAAGTTGACGATGGAGAAGCTGAAATCTTGCCGTTTGTCATAAAGTTGAGTTGATACCGGGTAGTTTGTCGTTAATATCTACTTTTAATGAAATATCTAAGTATGAAGCAGAAGGGAACGACTCTGTGATGTCTTTTATTTCGAGTTCACAGGGATATATCGAATCGACATATGAATGAAAATGATTATTGTTAATACATAGTGCGTCGTCGATATATCTAAATGTCACATTGAAGCCACAGCAAGAATTTTTTTTGTTCTCACGTAGACGTTTTTGAAGAAATTCTGCTTCGAAGGAATACAAAAGCAATTCACCTTACAATGGAGCGCAATTCGTACTCATGGGAATTCCAATATACTGTTGGAAGATCTGATCACCAAAGACTACGAGGATATTGTCAATGAGGAACTTCAGCATATTTTTTTATTTCCATTTCAGAGTACTCGTGCGTGGAATCGGAGTGGTGTTTAACAAAGTTATGTTTTGGATGACTGATCACTAGATAAGAATGTTTCCGTTTTCCATTTTTGTTGATGAAGCAACTGTCTATGATGTCAAAAAGTATAATCTTTAATGTATCGTAAGGAATTGTCGTATAAAGTGTTGAAAAACCATAGGTTATGATGTTGCTGATTTGAGAAAAGTTTTGCGATTTCAAATCTACTAAAAGTTCTTTAGAAATTTTTAGAATCCACATTTGATTTACACCACTTCTGGCATATGAAAGGTGAAGATGACGAACAGTGATCAATCTCATAACTCCTATAAGCAATACAAAATAGAGAGTTGGGCAAGCACGGGCCCCTGGATATATCAGAGGTGGGATCAGGTGCCTAGGATTAGTAAGCATCCTCTGTCGACCGGTCACATCCACCGTGAGCCTATATCTTGATAAGGTAAACGGAGTAATCCGTCGTCAAAATCAGTGTACCATATGTAGTCGCACAGTTGGTTTGAAATTTCTCCTTCACAACTGTTAATATTTTCTTGAGCAACAAAGATAGGGGCTTGATAGAACACTTCCTGGATCCAGCAATGTATCTTTGTAAAGGTTTTTATAAAGTTTAGGAATCCAGTATAGGTACGGTAACTCATTCATCCGACCCATTGACTGGGATTTTAAGTGTGTCAAAAACTGAAGCGTGGTTTCGAAGAATTTGATCTTTTGAAAGGGCAGTTGGAGTATAAGTAAGATTACCAAAAGTTGAATTGATGTCGAGTTGGTTTAAAATGCAGTTGTAAACAGTAATAATCAGCCTTGCAAACAAAGACAATGTTGTTACAAGCTTTGTCAGCTGGAACCAAAACATATTCCTCATGTAACCTATCTAATTCTTTTATCACTTCTGGTTTACTAAACACAGACGGATAGATAATACGTACTTTTGTTTTAATATGTCTAATGCGAGATATAAATATTCCTCTTATACTTTTAATCCATTCTGACAATGTATCAAGTCCTTTTTCATATTTAGCTCATCATCTGGCATAATCCTCGACAAAATTCATAATATAGATGAGGTTTTGTCGCCAATTAAAAGACCGAGGTTCTCTGTATTTAGGACCTTTAAGAGTAAGTGATTTGAGGTCCTCATTTTCAACTATACCAACTTCACCAGTAATGACATTTCCAGCTGGACTATAGCTGAAAGAAGACGAAGAACATGTAGGTAGATTAAATACAAGATGGTTTATATTTAGGCACTGAAAAGTTTGTTTATAATTATAAAGTTTGGATGCAATTATAGTAGAAATATGTTTGTAGGAAATACAGGATGTAGACTTGAACTTGAAATATGTTGGAATACATTGTCAATCTCAAAACTCCTTTAAGGAATTAGACTTGACTTACTTGACTTATTCCTGTTGACTCCCGGTGGAGCATAGGCTGCAACAACACCACGCCAACGGACTCTGTTATGGGCTGCTCTCTTCAGCTGAGTCCACGTCATTCCGGCTTCCTTCATTTCGCTCTCGATGGATCTTCTCCAGGACTGTTTGGGCCGTCCTACTTTCCTTTTCCCCTGTACACGGCTACCCATGTCCTAAATCATAATGTAACGGGTATGCAAGAAAATTCGTTTGGAGTGTTTCCGGTTATGAGTTAAAAGAGAAGAACACGCCGCTTCGAAAGGTAGGTAGATCTGAGTGTTTCTTGTTTATAATAATTTAACCACTGTTGAAGAAAATCTGAGAATGTAGTCAGCTGTAGAAATGATTCAAGTACACGAAATAACCACAATTACCCATATCTAAAGCGGCAAGACGACACGAGATGATTCTCCGAGAGCAGAAGGAGGTTGAATTTTGATAATTTCTCACAACTCTCGATTGTCAGGGTCAATATCGGCTCAATCAGCTTACCAGCCGAAATAAGTTGACCACTCTAGGGACGATTTGTGCAAATTAAAATTGAAATATTCTTCTTTTTCTATGTTGGTGTTTGTATTTTGCCAAAATTTCTATCCAAACGGGTCAGGTAATGCTTTAGGGGATAAGTTATGATTTAATGGATTGGTTAAGATTTAGAGGAAAATTTGGTTAATACACACCCCGTTGATAGATACAGTAGTATTACGCACCTGAATGAGTTTGTATTACGTGACGTAATTTAGATTAGTATGTACGATTCTGGATCGTCAACAGTGGTTAAATGATCATAACACTCAAAGTCAATAAAAGCGTGCAATCGATGTCGCCGGCACTTTATTAGAAAATAAGCTATACCAAATCATATATTTTGTGTGCTATACATTCATGGACCCATTGCCTCCCTAGGCATGGTATACTTTTTATTTCCCCTTTACTTATAAACTTGGTAGGAAGCGTAGATACCCTAATTTTGTAACGTACGTGACTGTCGCCGACTCAATTTTTAAAATTGAACAAGCAAATATAAAAATCTGAGAGCGTGTTTTTAAATTTTCTTTGCGTTAATATCATTTGTTTTTCCTAAATTTTCATTCAATAAAAGTTTAACAACTTTTGCATATGATTTTAAGCAGTGGTGTATATATTACTCCATGTCGCCAGATTATATTGTGTGATCATAGGGTCAATTAAACACCCAATGTATGGACAAAGATTTCGTATTATCTTTATGTTTTTGATCTATTTTGGCGCTAAAATATTCAAAAACTGTGTGAAAATATTCATCAAGCGATATTTGGATGTGGCATTGAGAAGAAGTCATCATATTCTCAAAATTTTGCATTCTGATTTTAGAAATGTAACATACGATACAATAAACTTTTTATGAAAACGTATTTGCAGAGCAAATGTTAACCCCTTTTATGAAAATCTCGTAGTGTACAGAGAATGAAAATATAAACATTTCTTTTGCAGAAGTCATTGGCTGATCTGAAATTTGACAAACGTGTCAAGATATAACATTCGTGATGTAACATTCGTTACCGAGAAATTAATTAAAGGGAATGATAGATCAATTTCCGGCGTATTTTTGCTCTCTCTCTGCATGATGTGGTATACGACATGAACGTCTACTATGAACATTTGAGTTTGAAAGTCAATACGTGTTAAACTTTGAGAATTAGGATTCATTTTCTCTTACGGTAAGTACTGTTACAACAACTGCAATGTTTGATATACAATATTGATTAAGCAGATGGAATGTTTTGGTCTGAATTTGTTCTTCTGATATCAAAGAATGTGTATCGTATTCCAAATATCTCGAAATTCTTCTGGTGTAAGAATTACATTGAGTAGAATGCTGATAACATACGTTACTCAAAGTAACGTATGGTACTTAATGAAATGCTTGATTAGACATCAAATATTGAACTACATATTGACAAAATATCATCATTAATGATATGTTTGTTGAATACCAACTATGTTATGAAGAAACAAATGTGTTATTGTTCCCGTATTCACTAGCATATACAGATATCCTCTGCAAGAAATACAGGCCATGTTTTCCTCTGCTACTGTCCTATTTATGATACATGTAACTATGCAACTCTGCATTTATCAATTTGCTAGAATTCAGCATCTTTTCATAATATATCTTAGAAATGAAGGGACTAATCTCTGATGATTGTTCTATGCAATCTTATAGAGAAATCATTCAAAAATATTTTATCTGAGTGTAAAGTATGTTACCAGAAATTCTGTTACGTAATATTATTCTACTTGTTTTTAATTTTTTATTTATTTTTTTCAGAAATGGCGCTTGTGAGAGTAGAAGTACAGAATAACTACCATGAAAAAAATGTATTAAAACATAAGAACAACCATGAAAAAATGTTTTAGAAATAATATTATATGCTCCCCCTGTGGCAATACTGAAAAGGTAGAATGTCTGTATAGACAGTGAAAATAAAGGTTTAACTACCGGTCAAAGGCTACCATAATGATACATGTAAGTTTTGTCTCTCAAAATACTTATAAGCAACTGGTCATTTGAGTAATTTTGTATGACCTTTGACCTTGTGACTTGGAATCCAATGGGGGTCATCTATTCATAAGGGGCACCAGTGTTTCAAGTTTGATGTCTATCAAGGAAAGATTTCTCAACGGACAATAGCGTATGTCCAGAGTAGTTTAACCGTTGTCCTTTTGACCTCAAAATCAATAGGGGACATCTATGTCTTAAGGTTCACGTTAAATATTCATTCATAACACCGCGTGGTGGATTATACTGACAGTTTCTATGGAAAGGTATTCCAAAATAAGCAACAAAAACATAAGATTCGGTATACATTTAATCAAAATGTTGGGAAATTAAACATTTTCTTTATATTATAATTGTAAACAGATTGTTAGAAATGGATACATATGATTCTTTCCATTTTTTGAATAGAAATGATGTGTTTATAGTAATGAAAGGAAAAATAAGAAACACACGTTACTTTCATTGTTTATTATAACAAAGAGCAATCCAGGTTTCAAAATATGTGTCTGTTATTTCTATAAGAATCACGAGCATTTATATAGCGAAACATCAATCTTTCACTTTTGTTTTAATCGCACATTTATTGCAAATTAACAAATTCAGAAGAAAAGACACATTTGGTAAATTTTTTTGCTTGTCTACGTTATATTTCTATTAAAATTGGTATTTCCATTGAATTAAGTGATGTCGTTATGATTCTGCAACATCAATCGTAAAGAATAACTGATGGTGACATCGTTTTGGCATAATATTTTCATGGATGTACTGTTGTGTAAGTGTTGAAACATACGTTACATAATTATAGCGCTACTTCATTTACATACAAAAAAACTATCGTTCTATATCTATTGCTAGTCTTTTGTTTTCATGTTTCATACATATTGAACTGTTCGAGAATATTTGTTAATCAATTTTATTTTTTGCCATTTCAAAGATATTGAAAGTGATATCTAGTCGTTTATTTTGCGCTCTTAAAATCTTATTGCTAACTTTTACAGCAGATAATTTCTTGTTGTGTTGGTTAAATATTTTCTTTGAAAACCTGTATTTATTGTCTTTCGCAAATTAGAAAAATATATGCTCAGTCAATTCCAATACAAGTTATGGAATAATACATGGAAAATTAATGTTTATCTTACATATTATCATGTCAAGGACACAGTAACGAAGGTTACATGTGAGAAAAATCTCGAAAAATATACCATACTTTGACCTACTGTAAAAAAAAAATATGTCATACTTAACTTGAAACAATTTGAGGTGAGTGTTCAACAGATATTTACCATTAATAAACGCATGTTACCATTATATATTTTGAATGGTCGATAAACTATGATTTTGAAACCCTCAATTGCACGCTTTTATTGACTTTGGGTGATAAACAAGAAAATCTCAGATCTACCTACCTTTCGAAGCGGCGTGTTGTTCTCTTTCAACTCATAACCGGACACACTTCAAACGAATTTTCTTGCATAACCGATATATTATGATTTAGGACATGGGTAGCCGTGCTGTGGGTTCCACTCTAGTGCTTGTCTTGTGACGTTGTCAGTTGGTTTGCGGAGCGTATGTCCTATCCAGCCCCATTTTCTTTTCTTGATGTCCTGACCTATCGGATTTTGGAGAATTAGAGATTTAGGCAAACATGGACCCCTGGAGATACTGGGACCACATCACCAGGTACCTAGGGAGTAAGCATCTTCTGTCGATCGGTCACATCCGCCGTTAACCGTTGCACCACCAATCATCTTCCAAAAGATGATTCCTATTGCGTAAAATGTATGGGTTCTGGGAACCAGTTTTAGTGTGTTGGTTTATTAACTCCCATTTTGTATCCAAGGTAAAATTGAACGTTCTGAATCTACATGAAACCACCTATCACATTCAGGAGTTCAGGCATGAAGAAAGTGTGACAGACGGACGGACCAGGGTAATTTAATAATATACCCGAACTTTATTTAGAAGGTGTGGGCATGATTATCAATGATAACAACATAAGGCAGATATTCTGCTACTCAAATTGTTTGATCTTGGGTGATTTTAATTTGCATATAAATGAAGAAATCGCTGTAATTTCAGATTTTAAGGATTCACTTTTCGAAATGGGTTTAGAGCAGCATGTCAACTTTAGTACGCATATCGGTGGAAACACCCTTGACTTGGTCATCACGGAAGTAATCAGCGATGTAGAAATACGATCTTGTCAACCAGGTATATTTATTTCAGATCATTGTGTAGTCAAAATCATTACAAACGTTAAAAAGGAAAGCATCAAAGTAAAACTGTTTCTCGAAGAATTTATAAAGATATCGACAAGTCAGCGTTTGGGCAGGATTTAAATGAAATCTCGATCGAATGTGAAGATGTGAATGGATTTGTAGAGCATTTTGAAATGACAATCGGTTCAATCTTAGATAAGCACGCTCCTATAAAGGAAAAAAAAACAAAGATCATCCGAGAACCCAAACCGTGGTTCACCGAAAATATACTCCCATCTGAAATGCGCTTCTCGCAATTAAAACAGAGAGGGTCTGGAGAAAATACAAACAACCTAATCAGTACGAAGCGATGAAAACAGTGCGGAACACATACAATTATGAACTTTATCGTGAGAAAAATAAAACCCTTAGTGAAAAAGTCTTAAACTGCAAAGGAGATTCGAAACAACTGTACCAATTAGTTGCTGAACTTACTGGTACTAAGTCCGACAACCCTATGCCCAATGAAAATTGCGCTAGCGTGCTCGCGGAGAAATTTGCAGATTATTTCATAAACAAAATTGACAAAATTAGGCAGTCATTACAATATTTAAGTAATTTTGAACCTCTTACTAAAGATGTGCCACCACTTGATTCTTTTCGGGAACTATCGGATGACGAAATAAAGAAACTGATAGGTGAACTACATACGAAATCATGCGAGTCGGACATTTTACCAACCAGTGTTCTAAAATGGCATTAACAGGAATTGTTACCACCTATAACTAAACTTGTGAATTTATCAATGAGGCAGGGTGTTTCCCCGTCAAAATGGAAACAAGCTATCGTTAGGCCTTGTTAAAGAAGGTGGGCCTTGAACTGGAATACGAGAACTATACACCAGTTAGTAATTTGCCGTTTCTGTCAAAACTTATTGAAAAAGCCGCGTTCTACAGACTAAACCAGCATGTTAACGACCATGAACTACTTTTTAAAAAACCAGTCTGCATATCGCCGTTTTCATTCTTGCGAATCCGCTCTGTTGAGACTCGTGAATGACTTGTTAGATGCAATGGAGACACGAGAAGTTACGGCTCTCATAGCGATCGATCTCAGCGCCGCGTTTGACACAGTAGATCATCAAATACTTATTGGTGTGCTCAAAAAACAATACGGTGTTAGTGACTCGGCTTTGACTTGGGTCGACTCATACGTACGGCCGCGTAGTTGCCGAGTGTGCATTAATTCTACGTCATCATCACTGCGTCATTTACAGCGTGGTGTTCCACAGGGGAGCTGCTTAGGTCCATGGTTGTACTTTACGTATGCGAGTACATTGTTAGACGTTAATCCTCCGACAATTTCAGTCTATGGATTTGTGGATGATCATACTGCAAATAAACGGTTTAACCCTACCTCCATTCACAATGAAACCAAAGCCATCCGCGAACTTGAAAAATGTGCTGAAATCATTAACGATTGGATGAATACAAATAAACTGAAAATGAACACATCAAAGACCGAATTCATTTTATTTGACAGCAGGAGGCAACTGGATAAATGTAGCACAAAAGTTATTTTGATGTTGATGAAATTGAACCAGAACGTTATATAAGATACTTAGGTGCATATTTGGATGAAACTCTCAATTTTAAGGAACATATAAAAAGGAAATGCCGAACAGCTATGATCAATTATCTTAGGATTAAAAGTATTCGCAAATATTTGACAAAGGAAGCTACAGAAATTTTTGGTTTTATCTTGAGTAATTTCTCATTTGGACTATTGTAATGTGATTTTATACGGCATAACACAGACTGAAATATGTAAAATGCAAAGAATGCAAAACATGGGTGCGAAACTGGTATTAAATCGTAAGAAATTTGACAGCTCTAGGGATGCTCTCATTGACCTACATTGGTTACCTATCGATTCTAGGATATCATTTAAATTATTGACCTTCATGTATTATAATTGTCATGTGGGCGAAGCGCCATTGTATTTAACATAACTTTTAACGAAACAGGTACCAAATAAAAAATTGCACTCCGTTCAATCTTCTGAGAGTTGCTACATTGTTCCTGTTAACAGGCGTAAAACGTTCAGTGATAGAAGTTTCGGAACCATTGGTCCGAGACTGGAACAGTTTACCGGCAGAAATAAGACAGTCCAAATTTTTACATCCTTTTAAAGCCAAATTGAAGACACATTTGTTTAGACAGTTTTAATGTACATGTTTTAGTTTAGTATATGTAGAGTGTGTTTGCATGTATATGATGTATTGTTTATTCTTTTAAAGTTTTTTTTATATTATACATGTACAACGCCATTGAATACTTCCGTGTAAAATTAGGCGTTAAATCAAACAGTTTCAGTATATACCTCATCCTCACAAGTCAAGGTTTTTTGATTACGTACTCTCCACACAAAAGAGTGCGTAATCACAAAACCTTGACTTGTGAGGATGTTACATATGTACCTTAATTCCTGAGCATTTCCATCGGGTTCGGGAGTCTATGTCTAAAGCGAAAGTAGAAACCCAAGTTGTTCTTAAAAAAAGTTAATTGTTCAATATTCGTTGAAATAAAGATTACCCCGAGTAATAAGATGTACATATTCTTGAAGCCCTGAAACGTCACAACTTGAAAGGTGACCTTGGTCAGGGACTAAGAATAGGGCACTATTGACTGACAGTAAAGTCCGATTGCTGATGAAGGGACTCGTGTTCGTGAAACCAAAATCCTGTAGTGATGGAATGGATTGGAAAATGTGATATGTTCGTGGTCACCTGTTTACTCTGGTGTACGGCTGTCGGGTAATAACATAAAACTTCCTTTCTGTACATACTAAACGAAATGAAAGCAATTCAAATTATTATATTCTTGTAATCGGGTTAGAATAGGCCCTCAGTTCCCCTTTGCTTGTCGTAAGAGGCGACTAAATGGGGCGGTCTTTCGGATGAGACCGCAAAAACCGAAGTCCCGTGTCACAGTAGGTGTGGCACGATAAAGATCCCTCCCTGCTCAATGGCCATAAACGCCGAGCATAGGCCTAAATTTTGCAGACCTTCACCGGCAGTGGTGACGTCTCCATATGAGTGAAATATTCTCGAGAGGGACGTAAAACAACATTCAATCAATATATTCTTGTACGTACATGTATTGATAAAATTTCAGCTCCAAGCTCAGTCAAGCACGATACAAAAGACAGATTGAAATATACAAAATGTAACCTGCGAAATTTAGAAACGTTTCAAGTGTAGAATATGGAGATAATTCCGTCAGGGTTGGTAATTTCTCAAATTCATCTTTAGGATTTACACCATAATCGATTAATTCGGTCTTTATATACTTTTTAATCTTATAAATTTATTGATAATGGTACCCCCTAAACAAAATTTGTTCGACTCTGGCCATTCCAGTTTCTAACCCTCTGTTACTTGTCAGCTTATCATAATAATGCAGTACAATTATCTGAAGATTCACTTGATGTTGAAAATGCCGCATCATGTTACATTGATATTTGAAAGTTATCTCAAAACATTGAAAACAATGCTTAAATTCCCAAGATATAGAACTATTTTCTATGTGGTTTTAGACACTTGATATAATTTCTTTAAATGCCAAGATATGTCAGACTGGTTTTACTACATAAAGGGACATGTACATGTATTAATAAAGGTACATGTACATGTATTAATCAATTATTGAAAATGTAAGTTAAAGTGATAGTGGGTACTATTTCTAATGTACATTTTAATTGTTTTATTTCCTTGAAATCTTAACATTATTTTGGTGTATATTTCATACCATACAATTACAGTAATTGGCTAAGGTCTAAGATTTATCTAGAAAAATACATAAAATGTAATACAATCGTTTCGTATTCAATTTTATGCAAAGTAAATATGAGTATATTGTACATATGTTCTATTCTTATATGTTATTTCTTGAGAAAATACATTTATTAATGAACATGCTATTTTCAGTACCTTTGGATATTATATTGGAAGGAAAGCTTGACATTTTGAGTATTTGTTTTAGATAAATTTTGTTTATGAAAAATACTGAGCAATGCTGCTTTGAATATGGATTGTATTCTTCAATTGCCCAGACCTGTATTACAAATATTACACAATATTTCCTTAAATCTTATTCTTCTGATACATACAGCTGTCCTCTCTGTTTTACTTTGGGTATATCACAATATGCAATTAAAAACAACTTGATAAACATTTAGTTACAGTGAATTATGAATTTTTGAAGATTCGTCTTGTAAACACCAATCAATCATTCTTTGCTCTCTTGATATTGTTTTATCGTACTTTTATTAAATGAACATTTTAAGTGATTAGTACTAGTCCAAGAATCTGTGTTGATTTCTGTTTTATAGTCTTTGAATGCTAATGTATTCTGAAAGGTAATAAGATTATTCCAATTATTATTATTATTTTTTACATGAAATACATTCTTGTCCTATGAGACAGTCTGTCTAAATCTGCTCTACAAAGAGCATTAATAGTTTGATTAATTGGAAGTTTAGTTGATTGACAGTTGTTTTTCTATTCACGAAATGGAGTAAAACACTCTTGTGATATTGATATTAGTATGTTGCAGAGCACAGAAAACTGGACAAGAACATAAGAAGAAGAAATCAAACCACTTTGACTTGGAAAGAACCTTAACTGCTCAATTGTTCAAGTTTTCGTTTAAAAAAAAAAGCATCGATACGAAACTAAATGGCACATATTATTCTGATTACTATATATGTACTCTCTTTTCATATTCAAAATTAGGCGCAGTCGGAGCTGACTCACTATTTTGTGTATTAATTAGCATAATGGATGAATAAGTAGTTTTCTATTTTTACGCAATAATAAATTAACGCTTTTGCTTAACCGACGCTTGTGCCATGACCGCGTCAAACCTAAGACAATAAAATAGGTAGTGATTGCTCCTTCGCCAAACGCTCGGCATTTAGAAGTGAGAATCACAGGTCTTTCGGATATGACCTTCAAACGGAGGTCTCGTGTCGCAGCTGGCGTTGACATGATAAAGAACCCTCATTGCTACGTCTAAATTTGTGGTACTTCACCTACAGCTGGTGACGTCTCGATATGAGAGAAAACTTATCGACGGGATTAAAAAACAACCAATCAGTCAATCACTTGAACGGAAAATTTAGTTATGGTTTATTTTATTAAATACATACTTAGACGGTAAGTAGTGCAGTATAATAGAGTTGATTAAATAGTCAACTAACTTATTTGAAGCGAACAACAGTGTCATCTAAGTGCACATTAATTGCTAGAACCGGCCGAAGCTGAAAGTAAATTTTTAGATTAGCACTTCACCTACTGCTGGTGACGTCTCAACACGAGTGAAACATTAAAACAACCAACCAATCAACCATCCCACCACGACCAATCAGATCCAAGTATTCTACAAACCAACCAATCAACCATCCCACCACGACCAATCAGATCCAAGTATTCTACAAACCAACCAATCAACCATCCCACCATGACCAATCAGATCCAAGTATTCTACAAACCAACCAATCAACCATCCCACCACGACCAATCAGATCCAAGTATTCTACAAACCAACCAATCAACCATCCCACCACGACCAATCAGATCCAAGTATTCTACAAACCAACCAATCAACCATCCCACCACAACCAATCAGATCCAAGTATTCTACAAACCAACCAATCAACCATCCCACCACGACCAATCAGATCCAAGTATTCTACAAAAGATTGTAATATTGTGGAAATATATATAAAATTACTCTATGCAGCACCGGAAGTTGACAAAGCTGAGAAACCTTCAATTAGATTTGTTAAAAATATCAAAGAGAACGGTCCAAATCTTATCTTTCGGTAAATATATATATGACAGAATCCTTGCTTTTTCTTTCAGTTCTTTCGTAAGCTGTTACAAAGATTTGCCCCCCGTCTGGAAGGAAGGCCAGTGCCCGTTGAGAGAGACAGACAATTGTAACCCGAGCAAGGGAAGAATGAGTATTAACATTGAAAATATGATAAAACAACTACAAACAGATGTGTCCAGCCTTAAACGAGACTCGGAATCAAGACGGAAAATCAATAATCTAATACATACTATTTCACAATTAAGAATTTCAGTGAATAAAGAAAAGGAAAATGGTGAGAGATTAAATAAACGTGTTGCAAATCTGCAAAATTCGATTAATGAAGTAGAAGGGAGGACGACACAGGAAACCAGTGAAATACGTGCGAAATTGGACTTGATTGGAGGAGATGTAACATTACTACATTCAAGACACTCGGAGTTGATAGTCAAGATGAAAGAAGACTCAGGTAACTGTTAATGATAATCAGACTAGAGATCTCTAACATCTAAATAAGGAGACAAAAAAAAATGAATTTGGATATTGAGTTCAAGTTGTCAATTCCCTTTTTAGATCACACGTTGCGGAGAGACGAACAGTTGAATAAAGATGTACAAGATGCCCATAGTACTATTGCTCGTATGCAGACGACAATTGACGAGCAAAAAGAAAGTATAGAAACTTTGAATCGGGAAACCTTGGAGACCCGACAGAATCTGTCTCACGTTTCGAACATGTTGTCTGAGGTTACAAAGCTAGTCAAATATTGCGAGCAGAAAATACCGGATCTGGACAGTAAACTCTCCTTAAATAACCTCACCATACAGGAAATAGTCGCCTGTAAGTTTGATGGCTACCTCTATTAGTAATACTGTAAATGTGACGGATCACTATATATTGTAATACTGTATATAGCTCTAATTTCTCTCCTGAGGGACCTCTGTGGCCTAGTGGTTAGAGCATTGTTGAGTGTGGCGGAAAGCATCAAAACAATCAATCAATTTCTCTCCTGTAAATTTGACGGATCACTATACATTGTAATACTGTATACAGCTCTTATTTCTCTCCTGTAAATCTGGCGGGTTATTCTAAGTAATACTTTATGCGGGTTTTATTTTTGCCCTGTAAAGACAGATTACTCTATATGATGCTGTATTTATAGTTTTGATTCTCGCATGATTATTGTCCTGGTTGAAATCTTTTTTTTTTATTATTATTATTAAAAATGACTGTTATATTTATATTTTGCGGTTTTTACTTACGGTGAAAATAGCAAACAAACAAAATCAGCGAAAATATCGCTGTATTTAGTACGTTTTTATACTTTGTTAAATGATAGAAAATACCAGGGGTGATGTTATGATTGCTATTTTTAGATGGCAAACTTGTCTTCATTTTTCTACTGGTCATCGGTTTGTGCGTGGTTGTTTACAGACGAAGGATACGGCTTCCTCACACAGAGACGGAAACGCCAATCCCAACAGACAATAGCGAACACCGAAAGTCAGAACAAAGGAAACACACCCGGGAAAACCTCGATGTGATCTATAATGTTAGTATTTTCCCATTCTCTCACCAGAGGGCGCGTTACGCAAGCTTCACATACACCTCTGTCAACGCTTGGAATCACGTGACAATATAATCACATGATATAAACAATCATTCTCGGTTTCCTTCCCCTTTAAAAGTTCAGGCAACAGGTGATACATCAATCTCTTTTCATAGCCAACTGACACTTTAATAAGTGCATATTTACCATTTAGCTGTTTGTCTCTTATTTTACACGTTTTATCGTATTTTACAGCCTTTCCTACTTATGATTCCATGTTTACATTTAAATCTCCAGCACGTGTATATCCTACATTCATACGCATATTACGAAGTAGTTCCAAATTTATGATCAGAAAACGGCGATTTTAAACAATTTACAGTAAGTATCAATTTGATTGCACCAAAACCATATCATAATATGACTATATATTTAGTCCAAAATATAAATGTTGGATCAAAGAAACTTTTACAAGATTTCTGTAAAAAGCTGTTGACAGAGGTGTAGTACGAGGAGCGCACGGAACTCTGGGAAGACAATGGTATTTTCCCTGTTTGAAAAGTTTTTATTACACAATCTAGCACCCATTTTAGCTATTTACATGTACATGAAATTGACTGGATATTTCGGTGTATCCTCAGCTTTTCCATCACCAACTTTCCAAATTATGTATCAATGTTCCATTATCAACTGCATGTGGTGTTTACATGTATGTCTCTCAACTGGCTCGATACACGAGAGCATGTTCTGCGAATGATCAATTTTTAAAATCGGACAGACTACTGTGAAATGAGCTAATGTTACAAGGGTTTCCAAGACTCAGCATTTAGTAAATTCTAAGGTCGTTTTAATGATCTTATTTGCAGATACAACCTGTCATTACGACGAATATTGTCTGATGCCTTTCACACTAATTGTTAAGGCATTCTCTACATACTGATTTTTACTACGGATTATTCCTTTTACCTGATCAAGATGGTGAACTCGCGGCTGGTGTGACTGGGAATGCTTACTTCTCTTAGATACTTGATCCCATTTCTGGTGTTTCTAGAATTGCCTTACTCTCAATTTTGTATTCTTATAGGATTTTTAAAAATTTAATACTGTTCGTTACCTTCACTTTTCATACAATTTTTGTCTATTTTTTCCATTTACAGAACTAAGCTTTATTACATTGATGTTTTTCAATCATTCATGAAATTTTCTGTGTAAAAATGCTTTATAGATTTTTTTTTCATAATGGCGCGTCCATTGTTGAAAGTAGGAAATGATATTATGTTAATACCGGATGAGTCTCCATATGAGTGAAAAATTCTCGAGTGAGACGTTAAGCAAGATACAATCAATCAATCAATCAATAACGGATGAGAGGAGGTCATATTCACAGAATCTATTCAATTTTTTCCCTACAATTTCCGAAAAATTCCATAGCGACGACCTTGCCTTAATCATCAGTGATACCTTAACCATCGGTGATATTTTCCCAAAAGTCTAAAATAAAATTTGGGTATCCTATGCCCTTAACCGTCAGTAATACCTAAACCGACAGTATACCTCAAACAACAGTATACCTCAACCGACAGTAATACCTTTACCGTCAGTAATACATTTACCGTCGGTAATACCTTTGAGTTAACCGTCAATACCACCTTAACTTTCAAAAATACCTTAACCACCAGTGATACCTCAACCGTCAATAGTACCCTAACTGTCACCCATACGTTAGCCATTTTTATCTGTTATTGTCGATGACATGTTGAGTGTAATATACCTCTGAATCACTCGTTTGAGTTGAAATACATTTTATATTGTTTAGCAAGCTCCTGCACAGATGACTCGTTTTACTAGGAGAACGTTGGAGAACAGCGTAGGTGTCATGAGTTTTGATAAACACAAAAGCGACTTCCACAAAGATCTGATTGAAGGTTTATTGTCTGCTGCCAGTTTGTCAATCAAAGTAAGATACACATTCAGTAAGAAGCTTATTAAGATTTTATCGTCTGCTATCAGTTTGTCAATCAAAGTAAGATACACATTCAGTAAGAAGCTTATTAAGTTTTTATCGTCTGCTGCCAGTTTGTCAATCAGAATAAGATACACATTCAGTAAGAAGCTTATTAAGTTTTTATCGTCTCCTGCCAGTTTGTCAATCAGAATAAGATACACATTCAGTAAGAAGCTTATTAAGTTTTTATCGTCTGCTACCAGTTTGTCAATCAGAATAAGATACACATTCAGTAAGAAGCTTATTAAGTTTTTATCGTCTGCTGCCAGTTTGTCAATCAGAATAAGATACACATTCAGTAAGAAGCTTATGAAGATTTTATCGTCTGCTACAAGTTTGTCAATCAGAATAAGATACACATTCAGTAAGAAGCTTATTAAGTTTTTATCGTCTGCTACCAGTTTGTCAATCAGAATAAGATACACATTCAGTAAGAAGCTTATTAAGTTTTTATCGTCTTCTACCAGTTTGTCAATCAGAATAAGATACACATTCAGTAAGAAGCTTATTAAGTTTTTATCGTCTTCTACCAGTTTGTCAATCAGAATAAGATACACATTCAGTAAGAAGCTTATTAAGTTTTTATCGTCTGCTACCAGTTTGTCAATCAGAATAAGATACACATTCAGTAAGAAGCTTATTAAGTTTTTATCGTCTTCTACCAGTTTGTCAATCAGAATAAGATACACATTCAGTAAGAAGCTTATTAAGATTTTATCGTCTGCTGACAGTTCGAGCTTTCAGGGTTTTAACATCCATCCTCAGGTGAATACAAATTGAATATGATATGGATATTCAATTTATATTCACCTGAGCATGGCTGTTCAAGGGGCATTTTTCAAATTTTCAAATTTTACTGTTCCATTTTTATTATCTACAATGATTAAATAAAGTATTTCTAATCGTTAACCAAAATATGAATATCAATTGTTGAGTTACGAATGAGATACAGCATTCATAATTCCTAGTTACATGTATGTAAACAAGGCTCGTGCCACGTTTTTGTTTACATATAGAATGCTCAATAGAAAATATCATGTTTAAAACAAAATAAGATGTGTCAAACATTAGAAACTGTTTATGAAAAATCTGCTTTAAACGAAACTTTTAATAGTATATTTAACCTTAAAAAAAAACAAAACCACACGGCACGAGCCTTGTTTACATATCAAAGAATTGTGAGCTCTGTATCTCCCATGTACCTCGACAACTGACATTCAAATTTTTGCTGACTATTAGTAATACGTTATTGAAGCATTCTAAACATTAAAAATGGGAAAATAAAATTTGACAATTTTCATCTCAAACTGTGTCCATGTCTCAAACTGTCCATGTCCCTTTAAAATCTAGAAAGCGCTAGTGTTTGAATATCATTTAATAATTTTTATGTATCATATATAGAAAGTCACGGGGTTACAGTTAGGCTTAGTGTTGTGTGGTCCACATTTCTACTCAGATGAATTTCTAGTAAGACAATTTTCATACAAAAAGATAATGTAAATTTTTTTTATCAAATCCCGCCACAGTAAAGTTTGTAGGTTTCATCTTCAAAATATGTGAAATTAAAAGATAACGTAGACTGACAAACTCTGTTACAGAACGTTGTATCAGATATATAGAACTAACACTATTTTTTAAGGTTCGGCGTACCATTGTGACGCGTGAGGATGAAATCCAAACAATCCCTCCATCCAAGGTGGTCTTTGTTTTCGTGGAAGCCAACAGCCGTCATATCATACTAGAAGACCCAACCCAGGAAATCGGCTGGTTCCGGAAACAAACTGTTGAATCCGTTCTCGAAATGGGGTGTAAGTACTTGTACGAAGATGAACATTAACGTGGCACAGACAATCTAAAGCAATGGCTGAGCAGTTTACAAAATCTTAGCTGTTTCCTGTACCAAAGTGGAAAAATTAAAAGGGTTTTTTTTTTTTTGGCGCGCGAATATACTTTAAATATTTTCCATGGCTTGATAGATGGTGATGAATATTTTGCAGGTGACGTATTTGTGTTGTACGTCAGAGATGAAGAGGTAGAGAATGATTCTTTGTACCACAGCAGACTGAGGTCCGTAGATCGTCATCAGATTCTGTCGACACTAAAGGGAAGGAACCGAGTACTCAGTCTCAATCTTTCTTTTTCTGATTATCAGAAAAAGTTCCTCTTCTCAGAACTCCAGAGTGCTTTCAGATAAAGATTTATTCAGCACAAAAAAATTGACCACATATCAGTTTTGGCGTGCATGTGACTTTGTTACCGGTTGTCTCTGAAACGTGCAGGAAAATGTTTCAGTTTATATTATATAATTAGCTTTTTCTCTTTTGATAACTATTACAAAACACGAACTCATCATTGCTGGATGAACAATAAAATTGAAATGAAGTAGCCTACTAGTTGATGTTTTCGTCTTAGCAGTCTGTCAGATCTGTCAATGTGGACAATGTATGCTTCGTACACATGCGGAATTTTAAGTGTATGGTGCACGTGTACATGTATCACTGGTGGGAAACATTTGTCTGCTCAGTTACCAATATGATGAAGGGTGTTAAGTGGTTTTTAAACACATGCCAAAAAGGGAGTAAGTGTTTTATGAAAATATGTCAAAGTGGGAGATCAATCTTTTGTGAACAGATGAGATTACATGTAAATGTTTTGTGAACATGTACCAAAGTAGGGCAATACAATAGTAAGTGAACACTTAGCATTAAGTATTTATGAACATATGTCAAAGTGAGGCTGATTAGTGTTAAATATTGTGTGAACACCAGAGGTGTGATTTTTCCTCTTTTCAGAGGAAATCCTCTGATTTGCTCAATTTTCGAAAAAAATGAAACACTCTGGATTTGATCTAAAGTGACAGAAAATGATATTTTTCCAGGTAGGGTGAGGTGTTTTCCTCCCTTTTTGACCAGTTTTCCTCTGATTTCTGAGGAATACGCCAGTTTTGAGATACGAACTCTTCTGTATAGGAGGTGCATTTAGTGGGACTTTGAATGCCTAAGTGGGACAGAGTGGATATACAGCCAACGAGGAAGAGGATGAAATGTATTAAAAGCGGTTTCTCTTTAGATATGTAAATGTGGAAAATACTAAATACTATCGAAAGAAATGTTTTACCGAAGTGGAAACATACAAACAATGTCATATTTGCAAGAAATATCTTGGATATGGTACTTATGACCAACGAAATAACGTGATAGGATAAGAATTCCGTGTATTTAATTACTCCCTAAATACTTATCACTTACTTAGTTTGTGTATCAGTCGAATTCAGGTTATCAAACAGCGTATGAGAAACTTACTGAGTACATTCACTTACGCTGTGATGGATATCTGTCCCACTCCCGCGTGTAAACAAATTCTTTCGCGCCTTACTATGTACGAGAGTTCTCCAAAGGGAAATAACTCGTACGTATCTCGAAACCGGCGTATTCAGTCACATCCCTGTAACACGTTAAAGTGGGTCATTACGTGTTCAGTGAACACATGAACACGGAGGATTCAATGTGAACACAAGTCATCGCGGGAAATTCTGTGTTTGTGAACACGGTGTCAATATGGAGAATTAAGTGTTTTGTGAGCATGCGTCAACGCGGGGGATCGAGTGTTTTGTAAACGTTTGTGCGTGACATGTTTTTGCTGCAGACACTGTCATGTGTTTTGTAAACGTTTGTGCGTGGCATGTTTTTTGCTGCAGACACTGTCATGTGTTTTGTAAACGTTTGTGCGTGACATGTGTTTGCTGCAGGCACTATGTCATGTGCAGTTTATGTTAGAAAACTATATTGTGTGTATACTTAGTAACCAGGCTGTGTCCATTTAAGGAATCGAAACCTCCAAACACCTTATCTACCTCATCGACTTGAGAGAGTTCTCCTTATAGAATTAGTCTGTTGTTAACTTTTTACATAATTATTAAAGAATTATTTCTACATTTCCACATAACAGTGGTCCAGTTTCAAACAAGAAATCTCAATTGTTTTAATGTTGCTCTCAAGATGGAAATAATTCATTAGTAAGAATATAATTAATTTCTGACTGTAAGATATAATTCATTAGTACTAACAGTAGAATATAATTCATTAGTACTTACAGTAGGATATAATTCATTAGTACTGACAGTAGGATATAATTCATTAGTACTGACAGTAGGATGCAAGGTGAAGATAACGAACAGTGATCAATCTCATAACTCCTACAAGCAATACAAAATAGATAGTTGGGCAAACACGGACCCCTGGACACACCAGAGGTGGGATCAGGTGCCTAGGAGGAGTAAGCATCCCCTGTTGACCGGTCACACCCGCCGTGAGCCCCATATCCTGATCAGGTAAACGGAGTTATCCGCAGTCAAAATCAGTGTGCCAAGAACGGCTTAACAATCGGTATGAAACACGTCAGACAGCATTTGACCCAATGCGAGGTTGTATTGACGAACTAGATCGTTATAACGACCATAGAATTTGCGAAATGCTGACTTCAATCGAGACTGTTGAAATCCCTGTACCATCAACTTGTTTGTCAGTAGCTTACCTCGATTTAAAAACTGACTATACCCAGAACAAGCTCTTGCATATCGAATCAGTTGAGATATATAAACACCATATGCAGGTGATAATGGAATATTGCTACATAAATGTGGGAAGTTGACGATGGAGAAGCTGAAATCATCCCATTTGTCATACAGTTGAGTTGTTAGTTTGCCGTTAATGTCTACTTTCAATAAAATATCTAAGTATGAAGCAGAAGTGGACGACTCTGTGGTGTCCTTTATTTCCAGCTCACATGGATATATCAAATCGACATATGAATGAAAGCTATCATTGTTAATAGACAAAACGTCATCGATATATCTAAAAGTCGAATTGAAGGTCACAGCGAGAGATTTTTTCTTCTCACGTAGAAGTTTTTGAATAAATTCTGCTTCATATGAATATAAAAACAGGTCAGCTAACAAAGGAGCACAATTCGTGCCCATGGGAATTCCAACAGACTGTTGGAAGACCTGATCACCAAAGACCACGAAGATATTGTCAATGAGGAACTCTAGCATATTTTTTATTTCAACTTCAGAGTACTTGTGTGTGGAATCAGAGTGGTGTTTAACAAAGTAAGTTTTTGAATGACTGATCACTAGATATGAATATTTCCGTTTTCCGTTTTTGTTGAAGAAGCAACTGTCTATGATGTCAAAAAGTCTAGTCTTTAATTTATCGTGAGGAATGGTCGTGTATAGTGTTGAAAAGTCATAGGTTTTAATGCTATTGATTTGGGAAGAATTCTGTGATATAATTCATTAGTACTGACAGTAGGATATAACTCATTAGTACTGACAGTAGGATATAATTCACTAGTACTGACAGTAGGATATAACTCATTAGTACTGACAGTAGGATATAATTCACTAGTACTGACAGTAGGGTATAATTCATTAGTACTGACAGTAGGGTATAATTCACTAGTACTGACAGTAGGATATAATTCACTAGTACTGACAGTAGGATATAACTCATTAGTACTGACAGTAGGGTATAACTCATTAGTACTGACAGTAGGATATAACTCATTAGTACTGACAGTAGGATATAATTCATTAGTACTGACAGTAGGATATAATTCATTAGTACTGACAGTAGGATATAATTCACTAGTACTGACAGTAGGATATAACTCATTAGTACTGACAGTAGGATATAATTCACTAGTACTGACAGTAGGATATAACTCATTAGTATTGACAGTAGGGTATAACTCATTAGTACTGACAGTAGGATATAATTCATTAGTACTGACAGTAGGGTATAACTCATTAGTACTGACAGTAGGGTATAACTCATTAGTACTGACAGTAGGATATAATTCATTAGTACTGACAGTAGGGTATTAATCATTAGTACTGACAGTAGGGTATAACTCATTAGTACAGGCAGTAGGATATAATTCAGAAGTACTGACAGTAGGATATAATTCATTAGTACTGACAGTAGGGTATAAATCATTAGTACTGACAGTAGGGTATAACTCATTAGTACTGACAGTAGTATATGGTGTGAAAGAAATATTCTCAAGAAAATTTTCACTATAAAAGCTGTAAGTGCTCGTAAATTCATTACATAGTGTAAATTTTCTGATAGTACTTTTATTCAACGAGAAAGTGATATCAGTAATTCGTTCTTGTGCACAGTTACTGTATACACGATGATAAAATATAATACGAGTAGCTTGTTACGGGCGTGCAGGCGTGGCTATTTTTTATTCACATTTCCAGTAACTTTGAATGCAGATTACATGTATATAGTTCATTGGAATGCCTATTTTTGGACCCACACAAATGCCGTAAACTTCTTGGAGGTACATGCGTGCATAGTTTATTACTTGATTAACATTGTAATTTAACAGTTACATGCAAAACATCGTGTCCAGCAACAGAAAACAGGCCAGGAGGAACATAATGCCGATTGGAATGAGGCTGGCGAAGACGGAAGTGTAAAACCATGCTGTAAAAGAAAAAATAGATTGCGTTAATTCTGACGTTATATCAGCTGTAAAAAAAAAATAGATCGCGTTGATTCTGACGTTTTATTATATACCCATCAATGTATCGTTCTCTGATAATGTGGATTTCACAGTGTGTGATCCGGTTTTGCGGATCACCACACTGTGGTTTTCTGATTCCGTATCAGTATCCCCTGAAACTGATGCCGTCACAATGTATCAATGCAACGTTATTTGTGGAAAATATTGACCGCGTCACAAACAAAACTGCGTACAAAAGCATAATTTCAGGGTATGTTTGTGTTTTTGATAAATTGGATTACATTTATTATATTATAAATGTGGATGTAAAATGCATAAAGGGGTATATAATAAAATTACTGCAGTAACTTATAAGAAGAGTCGGATCACGTCTCGTTGACAGGCGCGGATCATCATGCAGATCAAACTCGACGCTTCGCGTCCCGTGTGATCTGATGATCCACGCCTGTCAGCTCGACGTGATCCAACTCTTCGGATCAAGTTACTGTAGTAATAATATATATATCAGCTGTAAAAAAAAAATAGATCGCGTTAATTCTGACGTTATATCAGCTGTAAAAAAATTAGATCGCGTTAATTCTAAAGTTATATAAGCTATAAAAGAAATTCCAGATCGCGTTAAAAGAAGAAAATAAAACCCAGATTGAGTTAATCATTTATATAAGCTGTAAACGAAAAACAAAATCCAAGACAAATCACCTTAACGTTAATAATTGAAATAGTTAGTTAAAAGCTCGTACTATTTAATTATCTCTACATGACTATCATACTGTATCTTTGAAGAAACCACTAAACCCGGTAATTATACCTACATGGAGGTACGTAAACGCTCTTCTCTTTGATCTGAATGATGTCTATTTTTAGAATTCCCTTCACGGTCCCATATCCGTCCTCACAGCACACAGTCAACATATAGGAATTCCAAGAATTATAATCGAACACCGGCTTCTCCGTAGTGAACAGAAGAAAATTCGTGCCGTTGATGAGTTGAATCTCATAATTTTGGGTTTGGGGGCGGACGCTTTCTAAAGTACAACATACGGGATCAGGGGGCACGGTGGGGTCATACACGGCTACAGTGTACACAAATAACTCGGCCCCAGTGTCCTCCATCAGCGACATTTCCTTTGGAAAATTCGTGATAACTGGGGGCTGCAAAATGACATTACATTAATTGAAATGTCGTCATCAATAATGAAACATAGTTTTAAAAAAGTAAAGACTTTAAAAACATCAGTTAAGAATCGTGATAGGCTACGGACGAATAAGTTTATGGTACAGAGGTTTCAACAGTTTTAAAGTCAGCATTTCGAAAACTCCATCGTCGTAATAGAGAACAATATAATTCACAAATATAATCTGTCATTAGATTTAATGCTGTCTGACATGTTTCATGCCAATAAATCTTGGGCCGTTCTTTACATACTGATTTTGACTACGGATTACTCCGGTTGCCTGGTCAAGATATAGAGTTTGTATTTGTCCTTCTCTTAATTTTGTATTATTCATATAGGAAATACTAGATTGATCACTGTTCATTATCTTCACTTTTTCATGATTCAGAAATAATACAAAAAAATAATAATTTGCGAAATTGCTTCTTTCTACGAAAGCCTATTAGTATCATGTAAAAAATGAATTCACATCCTACTACCAGAAGAGAAGACCTCGTAATTAGGAGAACAGCTCTGTTAATTACGATAACATTATCTTGCAATCACGAGAAAATATCTCGAAAACCCTTAACAACAAGAATACTGTCTCATAATGTTCGAGAAAAAATATAAATATTGGTCAAGTTATATCTTTCTATATAAAAAAATCTTTTCTTTCCCTCATTGTTTTTTTTAATATTGTTTCGAATATAAGAAACCACTTTCTGATCGAAGCATGCCAAATAGAACACTTCGAGAATTCATGTATTTAAAACAAAACAATGATTTATTGTACGCTTCTGCACCATAAATTAACTGTCGGTGATGTCCAATTCCTTACAAACAATGGCTGTTAAAATTGATACACGGTGAAGGAAGTTTACCCCATTGAATGTTTCGACGCTGAAAGTGGCCGTGGAGGTCCAGCGACACGTGTCCACTACTCTAAGGATGGCTTGATATCCCGCCAATCCCTGGGTAGATTCCGAGGGCTCCAGCTGCTTCGCAACTTGTACAAAACCTGAATCAAACCGGGAAAAGTGGCATGTACTTTTGAATACTAGTAGTTTCTATCTTTCCATTATTTTATAATTTGACATTCGTAGTCAATTACTTCTAATAGTCCAAATTCATAAAAATATATACTAAGTACACTGTAATGCAAAAGAATGGACCAAGCGTGACATTATACATTTTGTATGAGATGAAGTGCCAAATTAACATAAACTCAAATAATTGAAAATATCTTTAATTACTTTAAGATATTAAATTCGCGCAACAACTCCATTAAAATTTCTTCAGATAATTAATGATGTCTTCAATCTGAATTATTGCGCGCATTAATTTTATTGGTGGTAATTATTCTGCTGAATTGATGGCTGCGCATTTTCGAAAGAATTAATGGGCGCTATGATTCAATTGACGAGAACAATACTTCAATTAATATCCACATCAATTCAATACATTCGCGCAATAATTGAAGACATGCAATTGCTATCTTCAATGGAATTAATGATAATGAATAATGCGACGCGTTCATAAATTCAACTGATGAGAGCAAAAAATTATTTGATGTGCGCATTAATCAATTATTGCGCGCTATAATTGAATTGATGAGATCTTCACATAATCAACGATGTCTTCAATTATTCGAATTTATGTTCATTTGGCGCTCCATAGTTGTGATGCTATTTTAACAACGCTATTCGATTTAATTGCGAACAAAAGCCTCGTTAGACTTCGACCAGGGGTTAACTTCACTGAACATCTTACGACTTAGGACTAGATATACGTTGTACAATTTATCTGATGTTTCAGTTTTTACAGCTATACTTTAACAAAGTTTAAACATAAATGAGGCACATTTTCGACTAACAGAAATTCCAATTTTAGTAGTAAGATCTTCTATAAAATGGCTCATGGCTTAGGTTAACATGCACATACTGAAAGACTCATTGAGGGCAATATAGTTGTTTTGTTGTTGCCAAGAAAATGTGACGTTTTCTTTGTAATCCACACCAGTCAATTCATACGATACAAAGCTCGTTCCGATTGGCCAATGATCCGCAGCGGAAGCGAGGTAGAACGACTCCACAAACTCCACAGCCGTATCTGAAATGGCAAAAGAAAATGTAAATATATACTGATGCTGAAAATCATTCTCAGTGATTCGATTTCTCTATTATCTACTAGGATCATACTCACTATTATTCGCATACACTTTCAACGTATAGCCCCTGTTAGTAATTTTTGTGACGTTTGTATTGGTTGCGTTATCGTATCTAACCGACCAATCAAACTGCATGTATTCATAGATATCGTCTGATTGAATGGTAGCGTAGACATTTTGTGGACAGAAGCGGTCCGTCAGAATGTTGCATGCTTGATACGATATGATATTCTGTGTAGCCACTCGCCTGAAAGTATCACAGAACATGTACAAAACTGAAAGTTCAAAAGAAAAAAAGTTAAATGACTGTACTGTATACAGTATCACGTGTACGGCATAGCTGGTGTACATGCGACGGCGAGTTATCGGCCTTTCGGTGGCCGTTACTGTCAAGCAATATGTCATGGCGTGATACTCTTAAAAAGAGAATAGGTACAATATATTTGGCAAGCATCGAAAAGGGGTAATGACATTGTTTTTAAATTTAGAGCAAACTTTAATGATAATTACTTTATATCGTTAATATCTAAACCAAAAATTGTCCGCGCATCTTGTTACAATCTTTATGTACATATTTGAATCCTAAACAGAATTACCAGCCAATCCTGTCATTTTCTACTATGGTGATTCTCTCCTCCTCAGGCACCGTGTAGTTCACAGACGCCACTGTCCCGGTCAGATCATCCGCTGAAACAACAGATGCGTGAAAATAACGTCTACAAGTACGAAACATATCAACCATGCAATGAAAAAATAATGTGAAGAACAGCCAATGAAAAACACCAACACGCACAGGGCAGATCAACCAATAAAAACTAACATGAACAAGTACAGAGCAAATCAACCAATAGAAAAATCGTCGAACAGGTCAACCAATGAAGCGAATGTTGTCTGACGTGTTTTATACCAATTGTTGGGCAGTTCTTTACATATTGATTTTGACTACGGATTACTCCGTTTACCTGATCAAAATATAGGGTTGTGGTTAGGACCGGTCAACAGGTAATGCTTACTCCTCCTAGGCACCCGCTTTCACCTCTGGTATGTCCAGGGGTCCGTGTTTGTCATTCTCTTAATTTTTTATCTTTTATATTATTTTTGAGATTGATCACTGTTTGTTATCTTCATATCAGTCAACAACAAAAAACAAAACCCACAAAAAAAAAACCTATTGTCTACAACGTAGGAACAGATCTACCAATAAATACTACCGTCAACAAGTATAAACCGGGTCAACCAATGAAAACTAACGTAAACAAGTCAGAACCAGGTCAATCAATAAAGAAGAAGTTCAGATCGGGTCAGCCAATAAAAACTAACGTAAACAGGTACGAACCAATAAAAACTAATGTCAGCAAATATAAACCGGGTCAACCAATAAAAACCAAGGTCAACAAGTACAAACAGGGTCAACCAATAAAAACCAATGTCAACAAGTACATACCGGGTCAACCAATAAAAACTAAGGTCAATTTCAAAATGTACAGAACAGATCTATCAATGATTATCTTTTAAAAAACCCTTCAAATATGGAACATTTATCAACCAATAAAGCTTAACGTCATCAAGTACAGAACAGGTTCAATCACGATCGCTACAATAGCTGTACATAAGAGTTTCCAGAAACTAGATGCGTGAATAGTTTCACCTATGATTTCCACCCGATTGATGCCTTTCAATTCGTATGTTGTTCCCGACTTCTTCGTCCAGACCATGAATTCCACGGTGCCTAGAGCACACGGGTAGAACTCCCAGGCGGATATGATGCCACAGCAATTAATCTGGAACAGATCGTCATCCATAAAGTACATCACACCTGTAGAAAAGGAAAATCGCCATCTTGTTATTCAGAAAATAAAAAGGCCTGCATGCTTATTTAGTGTTGTAGGTATATTAAATTCTATGTGTATGTACTCGGTTATTTCCGTAATTTTGTTATTGTATTTAACAACAAATAATAGAAAAGAAGACTCGTGGCGTACTAGTATCTAAATTTAATTGTGTCTTATAATATTTGATAAAACATATTCCATTAAAGAGGCACCTGTCTCCGTTTCGCACACTTCCGTTGAGGATGTTGCCTGAGCCGGGTCTTCGTAGTATAAGAAATTGGGTCGGTAGCAAACTGTAAAGTGATGAGTTTGAGAAATTAGTTTTCAATATAATATAAAACTGAGTAAAACATGATAAGAGGGAGCTTCTTATAAAAACATATAATGTAATAATAATCATGATAACAAATGTGGTACTGACCAATGAGATGCGAAGAGCTTGATTTTCATCAATGTGATGGGTGAAAATAATTTTTGAGATACGTAGACCTAAAGTTTAAGTTTCTAACGTTAGGTAAAATTTTAAAATTTCTCAGTAGTAGTTCATTCAACACCTGCGAGCCGTAACTTGCGAAAGATCTTCTAAAGTACAGCGTTTTGCCCTTGAGAAATACAATGTATCGCTTTAACTTAAACTAGTGGGTCTACTGCTAATTTCACGAACATAAAAATCATCTGAAGAAGTTAAATCATGTATTTTTGTCAATACAATGTATAGCAATGCAAAATTGTAAAAGGTCAACTTCCTCTAATTTTCAAAGAAATTTGGGCCATGAAGCGACACAACACTTCTTGCTTGGAATGTTTGAGTTTTTATAATTGAATATATTTATTGTCAAGATTAATATTAAAGACAAAACAATTGGACACAAAATTCTTATTAAAAAAACTTAGAACGCCCTTTCCTAAACAACAAAGAGCGCCCCATTTTTTGTAAGGTTGTATGCAGATACATGTATGTCGAGTTCCTTTACTATGAAAAATTAGCTGCAGAACTGTAGTTCTCTGAAAAAATATTGTGACGGAACAGAGAGCTACAGATCCATCCCTTATAAAAAAAAACTTCGATTTACGGCGCACAAAAAGCTGCGCACGGTCGAGGCCTGATATCGTTATATCCTTGTGTTGCTGTCTCACAAATTTAATATAAAAAAATTCTTAACATATTTTCCTACTCTACTTGTGCCCAAACATACCCTAAAATATTCCTTAAAGGCCCATACGACCCGAAAACTCTTCCTCCACATTCATCAGGTACTTTTTGTGCAGTCGAAAGTTCAAATGTATATTGGACATTTTGTTTGATTGAAAATCATATAGAAAGTGATCAAAGAACATATATACGAGCCAAACATTGGTAGATGGGATTTGGGAGCATATTTAGCTAACTGTATCCCTCAATTTGTGAATATGCGAGTACTCACAGTAATATGAGGGTGCCGGA
The DNA here is from genome assembly GCF_947568905.1 of Ostrea edulis. NCBI lineage: Eukaryota > Metazoa > Mollusca > Bivalvia > Ostreida > Ostreidae > Ostrea > Ostrea edulis. The sequence goes on along the minus strand of NC_079165.1, from coordinate 23,284,771 downwards.
TCTACGGTCGGACATCTGCAGAACTGTTGGTAAAAGGTTTCTGCGAAAGTGTCGCTGTTCAAACTCGCCCATGTACTTCCGGTAAAATAGCCCCCGTCAGAGCCCACGATGTTAGCTACCTGTCCTGTGGTGCTGCGCACGCCTATCGCCCAAAAATAGTTCTCACCAGCGTTTCGCAGATTTAACGCTCTGTTATACAAAGTACTGCCACTAGTATCCACTGAAAAAAGATAGTCTGTCATGAAAAAGTAAATATTGGGGGCGTCTGAGCGGTCGCCATAACTCGACGTAAAGTGTGTCTGTGCTTTATCAATGCCCTTGTATGCGTAATCCGTGTCATTTTCATATATCCATGAGTTGCGCACTCTGCCGATACTGTTAATTCGGCTTTGTATACTGGATGTAGTCGTGTAGTCGTTTAGGTCGAAATGAAGGTCAGCGTTTTCATTATAGGTGATGGCCCCGATCCTGAAACCGTTGTCTGGGTTGATGTAAAGTTTGCCGATGAGTCTGCTGATGAGCGACCTTTGGTCGTAGAAATCTCCATATTGATAGCCAGTGCTATAAGAATTTTCCATGATAAAGTAGATGTCTGCTCTCTCGAATGGTCGGCACCAAGATTCTGAAACACAACACAATCTTTAATTATATATTTTTACATTTACCTCCACTATACCTTCACAACGTTTTCGGAGTATGTGTGTGTTGCTTTTTAAAACAATATTCTTAAGGGTCATAAGAGATGGATGGTAAAGTTGTTTTTTTCACTTTAAATATCAATTTTGTAACATAGATTCTTCATGAAAACTATTAATGAATTAATTTTTGATGATATTAATATTGAAAAATCAAATCTCAAAGTTTTAGTACTATGAACTTATGACGTCATGAGAGCAATGTAGAACAAAGACATATGTTTTGTAAATGGAGGAATTTGTGGGTGAGGATCATAATGAAAATGAATCATAAAAATATGTCACGTTCACGTGCATACTCTCTAAACAGACACGTGTTTGTGTATTGAGTTCGTGAGCAGATATACATGACATACAATTTTGGGAGAGGGCCTACATAAGCTCTGCCTGTTGCCCGATCCTATTGAGTTTCTCAATAAAATATGTTTTAATTGAATTAACATACAATTTTGATGAGACTGCATCAAGTGTTGCCATATTATTTTTCCTTTTTTGCTTTAATGTTGTTTTGTTTTGTTTTGGGGAAAATATTATGTTAGGGGTGCAGGTGTCTTGCATCATGTGCAGCGTCGTATTAATTTTAATTAAAATTCTAGACAAAGTATATTGGTGCGGTAAATGTGGTTTTTATACAATTTATAAAGAGGGCATTAAATTACAAGACAGTATTATTCTCCGCTTGTAGTAAGCTTTTGGCTTTCTCTATTTCTCCCCGTCTTTCCCACGTTTGTAGGTTTATCAAACAGAGATGATATAACATCCGGTCCACAATCTAGCTTCTTATACCCACACGTTTGTAGGCTTATCAAACAGAGGCGATACGACATTCGGTTCACGATCTAGCTTCTTATAGCCACACGTTTGTACGCTTATCAAACAGAGCTGATATGACATCCGGTCCACGATCTAGCTTCTTATAGCCACACGTTTGTATGCTTATCAAACAGAGCTGATATGACATCCGGTCCACAATCTAGCTTCTTATAGCCACACGTTTATACGCTTATCAAACAAAGCAGATACGACATTCGGTTCACGATCTAGCTTCTTATAGCCACACGTTTGTAGGCTTATCAAACAGAGCTGATACGACATCTGGTCCACGATCTAGCTTCTTATAGCCACACATTTGTATGCTTATCAAACAGAGCAGATACGACATCCGGTCCACGATCTAGCTTTTTATAGCCACACGTTTGTACGCTTATCAAACAGAGCTGATACGACATCCGGTCCACGATCTAGCTTCTTATAGTCACACGTTTGTAGGCTTATCAAACAGAGCTGATACGACATCCGGTCCACGATCTAGCTTCTTATAGCTACACGTTTGTACGCTTATCAAACAGAGCTGATACGACATCCGGTCTAAGATCTAGCTTCTTATAGCCACACGTTTTGGCTGAGTTGAAACTACTTCACATTCACAGATTTCATCAAAACACCCCAACCCCTTAAAAGTAGTTGTTGACCCAAATCCATCATAAAGTATAGTAGTATTAACAACACATTACGAGTATGTTTATTAATTAATCCATTATAAAGTATAGTAGTATTAACAACACATTACGAGTATGTTTATTACTCCATTATAAAGTATAGTAGTATTAACAACACATTACGAGTATGTTTATTACTCCATTATAAAGTATAGTAGTATTAACAACACATTACGAGTATGTTTATTAATCCATTATAAAGTATAGTAGTATTAACAACACATTACGAGTATGTTTATTAATCCATTATAAAGTATAGTAGTATTAACAACACATTACGAGTATGTTTATTACTCCATTATAAAGTATAGTAGTATTAACAACACATTACGAGTATGTTTATTACTCCATTATAAAGTATAGTAGTATTAACAACACATTACGAGTTTATTCGCCAAAGAAAGGTGTCTGTGTAGGTTCTGATGATGAATGCTGCTTTGAATTTACATACAAAAGTAAATGCGTTTCAAAATCATGTAACCGATGTCGGACGACGGACACTTAAATTATTTTTATCCAGTCCCCTACCCCATTTACTTAATTTTATATTTTTATTTTGATCTCGACCCCAAGTACATCCAAACACCCCTCTGACTTATTACAGTTGTAAGCCACTCGCTAAACCATATTCTGGATTGCTAATAGATGCATTTGATTGTAGATAAATAACAAATCTGATTATATTGTTACTGAAGTGTCAGTAGATAAATAACAAATCTGATTATATTGTTACTGAAGTGTCAGTAGATAAATCACAAATCTGATTATATTGTTACTGAAGTGTCAGTAGATAAATCACAAATCTGATTATATTGTTACTGAAGTGTCAGTAGATAAATAACAAATCTGATTATATTGTTACTGAAGTGTCAGTAGATAAATAACAAATCTGATTATATTGTTACTGAAGTGTCAGTAGAAAAATAACAAATCTGATTATATTGTTACTGAAGTGTCAGTAGATAAATAACAAATCTGATTATATTGTTACTGAAGTGTCAGTAGATAAATCACAAATCTGATTATATTGTTACTGAAGTGTCAGTAGATAAATAACAAATCTGATTATATTGTTACTGAAGTGTCAGTAGATAAATCACAAATCTGATTATATTGTTACTGAAGTGTCAGTAGATAAATAACAAATCTGATTATATTGTTACTGAAGTGTCAGTAGATAAATAACAAATCTGATTATATTGTTACTGAAGTGTCAGTAGATAAATAACAAATCTGATTATATTGTTACTGAAGAGTCAGGTACCTTGTGAATTTGTTTGAATTATTTATTTATATATCTTCAGTAATTAAACAGGAACTTATTATAGGCAGAACAAAATTGTTGTCAAATATTGTCAATTATTCTCCTTAAGCCAACACATGTAGCAAGTTCTATGTGAAGTAAAAATAAAAAAATCTTTTTCATACTTTTGTGCAAATGTGTTTTATGTATTGTGTGTTATTTCTATTTGATTGATTAATTTTATTGTTTAACGACCCGCTCGAGAATTTTTCACTCATATGGAGACGTCACCATTGCCGGTGAAGGGTTGCAAAATTTTGGCCTATGCTCGACGCTTACGACCTTTGAGCAGGGAGGGATCTTTATCGTGCCACACCTGCTGTGACACGGGGCCTCTGTTTTTGCAGTCTCATCCGAAGGACCGCCCCATTTACTCGTCTCTTACGACAAGCAAGGGATACTGAGGACATACTCTAACCCGGATCCCTACAGGAATATATTTAATCCTGATGTAGATATCTCTACGAATGTTTATCTATGATAATGTGTAAAATTAGAAAGGAAGATCGATCATCCTTCATTGATTGAGTTGTAACCTTTAACACTCTTGTATGGTATTTGAATTGTTGTTACTTAGTCACGTGGTCTGATGGTATAAATAGTCAGTGTGTAATGTTCGAGTCATTCTATCGCTCACTGGAACTAAAATATCATACTTGATAAAGTACAAGGAGTTTAATAATTATGTGTTTAACCAACGATGATTAAATACAAATACATGTATAGACACACTGTTAATAAAAAAAAAAAATGAAATGTTCTATTCCAATATTTGACATTTTTGGTCCTTAAAATGTGGTGGATTTATATTTGGGTGAACAAAGCGATCGAGGATTAATATCATCAGTGGTGATCCTAAATATGGCATATGTAAGATAACTAATATTTCATAATGCACACATTACGAACATGACAGCCACGCTATCAAACGTGCGGATCGTTAATTATAAATTACAGTCAGCTATTCAAATTTAAACCTTGTTCTGTATGTTCAATCATCCTGATAATGATAGAGGCACCCGCATAAGCTGGAACGCATTTCTTTGTAAATCAGTATAAAAGATTTTTCTTTAAAAAAATCAACCTTTACAAATCATCTTGTGTTATCTTGATCTTATCGCTAATTGTTTGCTTGTTATGAAAAAGTGTCGTACATTACAGTGTTTTAGGTATATATCAAGCACACGGTGAAATCTACATCACAAAGAAACATCTAACAATGTGTATTCACTTGTACGATGTGACAGATGAAATAAAATGTAGAGCTATATGCATGATATTTTAAAAAGATATATATCTCTTAGTAAATGCGTCAATCCTTATAATATTTTTAAAACCAGGTCAATAAACTGCATGTTTGTCCGTATATAATAGAGCAATTGTCCTTTGTGTCTTTCGCAGACTTATCTGGAAAATGAATTTTTTTTTACAAACAGAAGGATTTGGCTAAAACTCGCACTTGCAATTGCATTTTGACCACATCATTGGTAAAAAGTACTGATACAGCTAAGAAAATTCTATCAATTACTGAAGGGTTTGTTATGAACCGAATTTCCACATTATCAGAGTCAAGAACACAATCCCAACAACCTTGTTTAATGTTAATTAAGTACGGTGTACCTTCATGTATTACCACCATCCAAAACGAGAAAACAAGAATAGAAATATAAGAATAGATAAAGTATATACTTTCAGTTTATGTAGCTGGCATACGATACTTTTCTAGGGAATTCGATCATCACTAGAGAAGGATTTTCGGGTCCACTCTGCTCCCCCCACCCACCCACACAATAATTTTTTTTTTGACTCGGTGAGATTCAATCCAATTGGAATGAGACCCTTTGATCTGCTCACGTATATCGCTAAGATACATGTATACGTGAGTGGATCAAAGGATCTCATTTTAATTAGATTTGGAAAATTGGGATTATATACATGTTATATATTTATAACGCATCCCAGTCCTGGGACCCCCAAAACGGGCTCGCAAGTCTAGGAGAGGCCTTACACATCATAATGGTAATACGCAGTGTTGTGTGTCTAAGAACACTCCACAATATTATATACAATTTAGTTCCTCTCTGAAGTCACGAATACATGTACTTCTTAACTACTGTATGAAACAACAAAGAAAGCATTTTATTGCTTAATTGAAGCAGAGTTTATTCAAAAGCTTCTGCTTGAGAAGAAAAATCTCTTGAGAGGCCTTACACATTATAATGGTAATACGCAGTGTTGTATGTCTAAGAACATTATATAACTATATTGTATACGATTGCTATGTAGAGGAGTTTCGTTTTGTCATCAATTGAAAGTGTCGGTGGATAGTTTTACCCATGAAATGGTGAAGTGTCCCTGCGCTAAAATTAAGACAAGCGAAAACCTTTTTATAAAGGTTTCCTGGGTTACAAACCGGTCGCGGTAGCTCAATGGCAGAGCGTTCGCTTTGTAACCGGTAGGACATGAGTTCGACCCCCGCTCGTGTCATTGCCGCGTCAAACCTAAGACGTAAATGCTCCCTCGGCATTTAGAGGTCTTTTGGATATGGCCTTAAAATAGGGAGGTCCAGGCGGTGGCACGTTAAAAACCCCTCACTTCTTCATAAGCGCTAAGCATAGTTCTAAATGTGTTCTACTTCGCCTACAACTGGTGACGTCTCAATTGGAGTGAAAAATTCTCGACAGGATTAAAAAAACAAAACAATCTGGGCACAATCGTCTGTTTGTCTGTCCACTGTGTGTTCTCAAAACCGCCTACCGTAACGTCATAATGAAGACATTAGTATTTCATATTGGGTGCAACATAATAAAGTTGCAAGTTAACGTAATTAAGTTGTATGTTAACATACACGAGTTACAAGTTAACGTAATTAAGTTGTATGTTAACATACACGAGTTACAAGTTAACGTAATTTTAAAAGTTGTATGTTAACATACACGAGTTACAAGTTAACGTAATTTTAAAAGTTGTACGTTAACATACACGAGTTGCCGGTTGGGATATTTATATTGCATGTTAACATAATTATCTTGACTGTCGTCATAATCTAAAATAAATAGCTTACTGTACGAGGCAGAAGTATATCACCATACTGTGTAGACCAAGCTGGTTTCTTACAAGCGCGATATTTTCCCCCTATAAAACTTGAAATAGGGATTTATTATTATGTTTTAAATAAATATAGATATGGTATACTAAGAATAAGCCGCTAAAGTCTAATACTATTATCAGCAGTGAGGGTTCTTTAACGTGCAGGCCCCACACGGAACCCCCGATTTTATGCATGGTCATATCCGTAAGACTTCTATAAATACCGAACGTTTGGTTAAGGAGCAATCACTATCTATTTTAAAGTCTTTCAAACATTCACGGATCAGGAGCCGGTCGACGACGGGTGCAAAATTCTAGTCATGCGTGATCATCAAATGGGTTCTGTGACGTCGTAATGCCGGTGTCAACACGGTATTATCACGATGCAGACTCGTAAAACGCCGGTTTCTCTACGGATGAGCACGGTAGCTCCCCGTACATATATACGTCCCCGGAAAAAATCCCGGTCAGTACCGACATGATCACGGAGCGTACAAAAGATCACGGTTTCTGCCGGTCCTTCCGCGGTTGTTTCACGGAAATATACGGATGTCAACGGATTATTACGATCTTTCTCCCCTGCGTTTAAGCCCCTTTCACACATTCACGGATCAGGAGCCGGTCGACTCTGGATGCAAAATTCTAGTCATCCAGGGTGATCCGACGACTTTGGGTTCTGTGACGTCGTAACGCCGGTGTCAACACAGTCATATCACAATGCAGACACGGAAAACGCCGGTTTCTCTACGGATAAGCACGGTAGCTACCCGTATGTCCCAGGAAAAAATCCCTGTCGGTGCCGACATGATCACGGGGCGTACGGAAGATCACGGTTTCTGCCAGTCCATCCACGGTTGTTTCACGGAGATAAGCAGATATCCAGGGATTATCACGATCTGTCTTCCATGCGTTTATCGTGGCTGTCCATGTAGTTACCGAGAACAATCCGTGTACAGACCGTAGACATCCGTGTTCTTCAGCAGAAAAGTTTCGTACACGGATGATCTCGGACTTTACACGGTTATTTCGGTGGCTACACGGACTTCTCGGTTGATACTCGGACCTTCGGTTGATACATGGTACCTACACGGATCGATACGAAGGATTTTTTCCCGGGACGATCCGGGGTGAAAATCAAACATATTTAATTTTTTTCACTGTTTGGCTTGGCCAAGCCGGATTGTCCCGGACGCGGCTGAATGCATTCACGGTTTGTACACGGGCATGGCGGATTTTCACGAACCATCACGGATTAACAATCCGGCGTCTCATCCGTGAATGTGTGAATGGGGAGTTATCGTGATTGTCCGTGTAGTTTCCGGGAATAATCCGTGTGCAATCCGTAGACAACCGGATTCTTCAGTAGAGTTTTGTACCTGTAGGACCCCTGGACTTCACACGGATACTTCAGTGGCTACATGGACCTCTCGGTGGCTACACGGACCTCTTGATTGATACACGGACCTATCGGTTGATATACCCCTGCTTGTCTTGAAGGAGCCGTATGGTCCTGGACGACGCCGAATGCATTTACGATTTGTACACGTTGATGACGGATTTTCACGGATTGACGATCCGGGATGCTCCGTCGTCTCATCCGTGAATGTGTGAAAGGGACTCCCGGTTATGACGCGAACGCTCTTCATGTTCCACTGAGCTGCCGTGGTGAATAGAAATCAAGTTATACCATATCAGGAATACGTTATCTGCGATTGGCAGTTATCAGCAGCACTCAGGATATATGATACTTTCTGTTTGCATAATAAAAAACCTATCTAGTATGTACGTGTAGCATTTACTTCTAATGCCAAAAAAGACAACTTTCAAAATATACGACATTGTCTTGTCCGGGACATTGCGATTTTATTTACAATTTTTATTCTCATGTCTAGCATTAATATACAAATGTAAGACTTTTGAAATGCAATAACAACACTTACATATAAAATATATTTAAGACCTGGACAGAGGCAAGCAGGGTGGAAGAACGAAGGACAGAATGAGGAAAAATTGTTCACTGTCCTATTCTCCTCAGGGAGAGAGGGTCGTAAGTCAAGAACTTAAAAATAACTAATATCAGAGTACTTGTATATGCACAAGTTATGTGGCTGACCTACATTGTATATATACATTATATGCAACTCAACGCTAGTTCATATTGATAAATGATGTGGAAACAGTAAGCGTTCATAGACATCAAACTGAACAATTGATAATATAGGAAGAAATTTATCTACTAAAAAAGAAATAATCAGAATTGTTTTTGTTCTCTCTCTCTCTCTCTCTCTCTCTCTCTCTCTCTCTCCATTCTTGTTGTCAACCAATATTTGAATCAATATTAATCGCAATCAGTTCAACAAACAATAAAATTAATAATGATGAAATGCGCATTATTCAGTTTTTGGTCATTTTGTATCTTATTGAAACGTTTTATCTAAAATCATTTGTTAGCGGTGTTGAAAACTCAATGCACTTCCTGTAAACTGACAGTAGAGAATGGCGTGTAAAATGTTGCAACATTATATAAATCTTTATTTATATGCGAAAATCTTAATTTTATATATTTATATGCAAAATTCATAATTTTATATTCGATAATCTTGTTATTTATAAACGAGAATCTTCATTTGTATCCGATGATATTGTTATTCATATTTGATGCATCTTTCAGTACATGTTTCATACCAATTGAGGCCGTTCCTTGTACACAGATCTTGACTACGGATTACTCCGTTTACCCGATCGAGATATAGAGCTCACGGCAGATGTGACAGGTCAATAGGGGATGTTTACTCTCCTGGACACCCGAGTTGCGAGTTTGATCATGCTATCTTCACCTTTTTATCTTGTCATTTTTATGCCAAAATCTTCATTCATATTCGATAATCTGTGAAAATCTTGATGTATATTTGATAATCAAGATTTATTGAATGTACATCAAGATTTATTAAATATACAATTATATTAAGATTTACCGTATCGAAGATTTTGCATATTAATAACAAGATAATCGAAAATAAATAAAGATTTATTGAATATACTTCGAGATGTATTGAACATACATCAAGATTTATCGAATATGAATCAAGATATTTGCATACAAATAAGAATTTTCGAATATAAATTAAGATTTGTACAATGTTTTACACGCCATGGTAAAGTTTCAATGCATAAATATTACATATGATGTAATTATGTAAAAGCGAATCATTTTGCTTCCACATAATATGGCAAAATCCATAATCTTGTCTTAAGGTTGATCGATCCTCATGTGATGTCATAGGTTTTTGCAAAAATCTTAATAAATTAAACTTTGTGCATGATAGAAATATATCTTTCCGAGGAATTTCATTCACTGGGTATGATAAAAAATCTGGTAAACTATCATTACTGAAAAAAAAAATTATATTTCCCATAGATCAATTAATTATGATTACAGAAATGTTGTCAAGGGCAATACCTCCTCTGCTGGAATTACCTCTAATGGATGTCCATTATACATTGGTTTCCCTAATAGCCACAATTAATTTATATATATTTATGAATTAGCCGTTTTTTAAAACTGTTGATATTTAAATTTTGTCATTTCAACAAGTTTTTATCTATTTTTATTATTCTGTTTAACGAAAATGTGTGATTTTCTTACGTTGATGTAGACTTCTGTTTTTGTATGTCCGACATCTTTAAAATGGTCGCAACATATACATTTTCTTTGGTTATTAATTAAATTAAACTATATTGAACGGAAATTAATAAAGTTTTTCCACTTTTAACCATTGATATTGATAAGTCACATGAGGATGGAGCTACCTTAAGATGTTTTATTGTAATTTTTCTTTTATACAATGATGATTAGAAACAGTCTTAAATTAATTTAAAAAATTGAAATTGAAATTATGTGGTGTAAGTGAAATTGAAGAGTTACAACAGTAACAACCAGATACAAGCAGTGATATTTTTTTTTTACTCTTATGGGAGAATTCTGTGAGAGATGGGAGCCTCTTTCATTTTAGTACCTTATTCTTATAAATGTAATCAGTATTCATAGTTTCAAAATCTTCAAATATCTTAAATATTTTGTTTTGTGAACTTTACCTGAGAATCTGAAAACTGTAGCAAGACAAAGCACTATTAGGATCCATTTTTCAGTCATTTTATGTCCATTAGTAGATCCTAAGTAAACTTCAATATACTATTAGGCAATGCTATGGGTTGTCTCTGATTATTCTTTTGTTTCCGTTCAACAGATATATCACGAAATGATTTCTATCGCGCCAAACGACTGTTTTGTCTAGTGTTAAACTGGCATCGCGCAATTAAACCCATTACCTCATTAGACAGCCGAGTTCAAGAATTAGAATACTGAGTTTGTTAAATCTAGGTTATTCATTACAATACCTCTGACATGTATTTGATATGAACATTTTACAACGGATTTAATTTGATTTGAGCGTATTTTATTGTATATGATATATACAAAAGGATCAGAAACAAGTTCTTACAACTTACGAGTTCTTCTCCTTATAATCTAATACATGTAACAAACAATTGTCATTAAAAGATAATACACAGAGAATACAAAAATGGTAAGTGTTCTATAGATAAACAATGTATTATGATAATCAGCTAAATCTTTTAGTTTCATGGATATATATGCGTTTAACATACGAAAATCTAATTAGCAAACTTCATGTGGAGTACAGTTTTTAAAATATTTTATTATATATGATGTTACATAAGATGATATTATCTTCTTATGTTCTGTTTTAACTTTGTGTGATTTAAAAAAATATTTTGTGTTTTGTTTTTGTTTTGTTGTTTTTTTTTTTTCATTTTTTTTTTTGTTTTAATTTATTTTCATATATCTATTTTTGTTTGATTTTTGTATTTTATAGACAAACAGAGATTTTGAAAAAATGTGTAGGGCGATCAATGCATCTTATGGTTTATACCATTATAGAATAAAAAAGTCGAGTAGATTTTATTCCCAGATAAATTAAATACCAGAACATATACGATATCGAACACCATGCATGATTTTGGTATTGCAAAGAGACTATAGTACAAATAACATTGAATGAGTCATGCAGTTCATACATGATACTGGTAAGGTCAGACAGGTTAGGATCACTGCACAGTTTCCGTTGTTGTACATATGTACACACACACACACACACACACACACACACACACACACACGCACACACATATTCACTTTCCTTTCGCCACCCCCACCCCCCCACTCCAAAAAAAAAAAAAACCTGCGTCAGTGTTCTCCGGTTTTATTACAGGTAGAACTACCATTTTAGTATAAATTTGTTCCTGAGAAAATTCTTCAAATGTCAATATAAGTAACATGTATGTGACAATTCGTTATTGATAAAGGTGTCACTTACTCGTTTGAATTTCCCATTGTGTTGATTTTCCCATGTGATTTAGTATGTCAGTCACGTGATTCGCCACCGTGATTACTTGTCCAACTTGATTTCAAAGTGTTAAAAATATCGGATGAATTACTTCCTGTAGTAGGTTATTCCAGCTGTCTGTAAGGCTGTTCTAGCTGTCTATAATACTGGCTATTCCAGCTGTCTATAATCCTGGCTATTCCAGTTGTCTGTAATATTGGCTATTCCAGCTGTGTATAATCCTGGCTATTCCAGCTGCCTGTGATCCTGACAATTCCAGCTGTCTATAATCCCGGCTATTCCAGCTGTCTATAGTTCTGGCTAATCCATCTGTCTGTAATCCTGGCTATTCCAGCTGTCTATAATCCTGGTTTATCCAGCTGTCTGTAATCCTGGCTATTCCAGCTGTCTATAATCCTGGTTTATCCAGCTGTCTGTAATCCTGGCTATTCCAGCTGTCTATAGTTCTGGCTATTCCAGCTGTCTGTAATCCTGACTATTCCAGCTGTCTATAATCCTGGCTATTCCAGCTGTCTATAGTACTGGCTATTCCAGCTGTCTATGATCCTGGCTCTTCCAGCTGTCTGTGATCCTGGCTCTTTCAGCTGTCTGTAGTCCTGGCTATTCCAACTGTCTATAATCCTGGCTATTCCAGCTGTGTATAATCCTGGCTATTCCAGATGCAAGGTGAAGATAACGAACAGTGATCAATCTCATAACTCCCACAAGCAATACAAAATAGATAGTTGGGCAAACACGGACCCCTGGACACACCAGAGGTGGGATCAGGTGCCTAGGAGGAGTAAGCATCCCCTGTTGACCGGTCACACCCGCCGTGAGCCCCATATCCTGATCAGGTAAACGGAGTTATCCGCAGTCAAATCAGTGTGCCAAGAACGGCTTAACAATCGATATAAAACACGTCAGACAGCATTTGACCCAATGCGAGGTTGTATTGACGAACTAGATCGTTATAACGACTATAGAATTTGCGAAATGCTGACTTCAATCGAGACTGTTGAAATCCCTGTACCATCAACTTGTTTATCAGTAGCTTACCTCGATTTAAAAACTGACTATACCCAGAACAAGCTCTTGCATATCGAATCAGTTGAGATATATAAACACCATATGCAGGTGATAATGGAATATTGCTACATAAATGTGGGAAGTTGACGATGGAGAAGCTGAAATCATCCCGTTTGTCATACAGTTGAGTTGTCAGTTTGCCGTTAATGTCTACTTTCAATAAAATATCTAAGTATGAAGCAGAAGTGGACGACTCTGTGGTGTCCTTTATTTCGAGCTCACAGGGATATATCAAATCGACATATGAATGAAAGCTATCATTGTTAATAGACAAAACGTCATCGATATATCTAAATGTCGAATTGAAGGTCACAGCGAGAGATTTTTTCTTCTCACGTAGAAGTTTTTGAATAAATTCTGCTTCATATGAATATAAAAACAGGTCAGCTAACAAAGGAGCACAATTCGTGCCCATGGGAATTCCAACAGACTGTTGGAAGACCTGGTCACCAAAGACCACGAAGATATTGTCAATGAGGAACTCTAGCATATTTTTTATTTCAACTTCAGAGTACTTGTGCGTGGAATCAGAGTGGTGTTTAACAAAGTAAGTTTTTGAATGACTGATCACTAGATATGAATATTTCCGTTTTCCGTTTTTGTTGAAGAAGCAACTGTCTATGATGTCAAAAAGTCTTTAATTCATCGTGAGGAATGGTCGTGTATAGTGTTGAAAAGTCATAGGTTTTAATGCTATTGATTTGGGAAAAATTCTGTGATTTCAAGTTTACTAAAAGTTCTTTAGAATTTTTTAGAATCCACATTTGATTAACACCACTTCTGGCATATGTAGTCGCACAGTAAGTTTGAAGTTTCTCCTTCACAGCTGTTAACATTTTCGTGAGGAGCAAAGATAGGGGCTTGGTAGAGCACTTACTGGATCCAGCAATGTATCTTTGTTTGTAAGGGTTTTAATGTAGTTTAGGAATCCAGTATAGGTACGGTAACTCATATTCATTCGACCCATTGACTGGAATATTAAATGTGTCTAAAACTGAAGCATGGTTTTGAAGAATCCTGGCTATTCCAGCTGTGTATAATCCTGGCTTATCCAGCTGTCTGTGATCCTGGCTTATCCAGCTGTCTATAATACTGGCTATTGCAGCTGTCTATAATCCTGGCTATTGCAGCTGTCTGTAATCCTGGCTATTCCAGCTGTCTATAATCCTGGCTATTCCAGCTGTCTGTAATCCTGGCTATCCAGCTGTCTATAATACTGGCTATTCCAGCTGTCTATAATCCTGGCTATTCCTGCTGTGTATAATCCTGACTATTCCAGCTGTCTATAATCCTGACTATTCCAGCTGTCTATAATCCTGGCTATTCCAGCTGTCTGTAATATTGACTATTCCAGCTGTCTATAATCCTGGCCATTCCAGCTGTCTGTGTTCCTGCCTATTCCAGTTGTCTGTAATCCTTGCTATTCCAGCTGTCTATAAGCCTGGCTATTCCTGCTGTGTATAATCCTGGCTATTCCAGATGTCTGTAATCCTGGCTATTCCAGCTGTCTATAATCCTGGCTATTCCAGCTGTCTATAATCCTGGCTTATCCAGTTGTCTGTAATACTGGCTATTCCAGCTGTCTATAATCCTGGCTATTCCCGCTGTCTGTAATCCTGGCCATTCCAGCTGTCTATAATCCTGGCAATTCCAGCTGTCTGTAATCCTGGCTATTCCAGCTGTCTATAATCCTGGCTATTCCAGCTGTCTGTAATCCTGGCTATTCCAGCTGTCTATAATCCTGGCTATTCCAGCTGTCTGTAATCCTGGCCATTCCAGCTGTCTATAATCCTGGCAATTCCAGCTGCCTGTAATCCTGGATATTCCAGCTGTCTATAATCCTGGCTATTCCAGCTGTGTATAATCCTGGATTATCCAGCTGTCTGTAATACTGGCTATTCCAGCTGTCTGTAATCCTGGCTCTTCCAGCTGTCTATAATCCTGGCTATTCCAGTTGCCTGTAATATTGGCTATTCCAGCTGTCTATAATCCTGGTTATTCCAGTTGTCTGTGATATTGGTTATTCCAGTTGTCTGTAATCCTGGCTTATCCAGCTGTCTGTAATCCTGGCTATTCCAGCTGTCTATAATCCTTGCTATTCCAGTTGTCTGTAATCCTGGCTATTCCAGCTGTCTGTAATCCTGGATATTCCAGCCGTGTATAATCCTGTTCGAGAAATAGTATTTCTTGATACTGATTTTACAGTGATCTCTTCTGATATTATCTGAATTATTTTAGTTATAGACCCTTCATCCTTCTTTAGAAATATCTTGGTTACTTCCGCATCATATTGTAACAGTGAGGGAGTAAATGCAACAGACCATACTGGGATTCTAACCCGGTCCCCCTGAATCTCCAGTCATGTGCTCTACTAACTGAGATATCTGATCACTAGCAATCGAACCCGTCTGACAGCCATATCTCTCCCTCCTTAAATGTTTTCACACCTTGAAGACACAGCCCAGACTTTTTTGCCCCTAGCTTTCACCTGCAAGTCCAGGTGTGGTCAAAGGCACGAGATGCAACGGAAAGGGGAAAAATGCAACAGACCATACCGAGATTCGAACCCGGGCCCCCTGAATCTCCAGTAAGGTACTATACCAACTGAGTCACCTGGTCACCGGCTGACCACCACAATGTCGAGCTCTTCTCAGTCTGCTATATCTCAATGTTGGTAATTTATGTGGCTACACAACAATAACGGAGCGGATCAACGGTCTGATTTAATCAAATTGTTAAACAATATACATGTACATTGTATAACCATAGACGTAACCAATCTATGTTTGTAAGGGTTTTTGTGAAGTTTAGGAATCCATTATAGATGCGGTAACTCATGCTAATTCGTCCCATGGTCTGAACAGAGATCTCAACGTCCAATTAACAACTCAACTTTATGAGAAACAAGACAACTTCAGCTTTTCCATCGACAACTTTTCATAGCTATATAAGCAATACTCCATTATCACCTGTTTGTGGTGTTTATATCTACTAATTCGATAACGGATACGCAAGCGCTTGTTCTGCGTATGGTCAGTTTTTTGTTAAATCGAGGCAGACTACGGACACACAAGTTAATGTTACAGGGGTTCCAACAGTCTCGTATAAAGACAACATTTCGCAATCCTATGGTCGTTATAAGGGTTCTATTTACCAATACATGCTGGCATTGGATATTTGCTGTCTGAAATGTTTCATACCAATTAGTAGTCATATTTTGCTCTTGTCCTTTTCCCGGGACGTTAATCTTCAGATTTAAAATAAAAACTCCAGGAGTACCGACCCACCTTTTAAGTCCTTAAATTTATGTTTCGTAATGCATAGGTTTTTATGTCAAGTTTGAAAGGGAGCGTGTTGACAGGACCGTACTTAAATTGAGTTCTAACTAGAATACATTGACAAACTCCGAGCCTCAGAAAGGTTCGGTAACTCGTGTAGCATGCGTAAAAAGATTTCTTCAGGACTCTTTTTCAAATACTTACAACTGACATATCACAGAAGGGGTTCTGATGACATCTATGACAGATGTTTTTCCAAGGGAAGCTAAGGGTTATGAAGCGAACATCAATAATTACTGCTGTCCCCAACTTCTAGGAAGAACGACAACTCATGATATCGAATATTTTTCATACATAACCTTTGTTATAGTACTGAATATACAATGCATTTTTCTTTTCTTTTCATAATCACTAAATCATGCAGATATTTTATTATGCAACCAACAAGTCAACAGACACTGTATTGAATATAAAGTGATGAAACGTGAAGATTCTTAATCACTCCTTAGGTAATGATCAACAATTTCATGAAAACTCCTTGATACAATGGAATATACTGCTATTATGATAACATCTGTTGCAGAAAAACTGCACAATGAAAGGGGATATTTGCACATCTTTATCACCCGAGGAATGGAGTACCGTAAAACAATAGGATTTTAATAATAAAAAAAATCTAACAAGAACCGGTAAATATACAATTGTCATGTTGAAGAATCGTACCAGGACGTCAAAATTGTTCAGTCAATACTCTCCTTGGATATTATATTCTTTACCAACAATCATCCATCACATATTGATTATCTCTATACCTGAGTAAAGCCAGGTCATCACATAGAACATGGCTTTAGGTAGACTGGATGATGTACAAGTAGAATTAAGGACGCGATATACAATGTACGAAATTGATGCATGCTGTAGTATGGAGTTACTATGTACAAATATAAAATCCCTTTAAAAAAATGAAGGATTTGTAAATTTTCTATGATGTTCAAAATTTGACAAACATCACTACTCCTTACATATATATAACCATCTTCACTAGACACGGGGTTTCGGTCCTATTCGCTCCCCATGGCTAGCGAAGATGTATATAACACAATATAAATTTTCCCCACCGTTTAGGTCTTAGAGAATTAAATTATGGAAATATAAATTACATTTCATACGGTAAATTGCATTTTACTGATGAAAAACATACACTTAGTACGTATGTTTTTTCTAATTTTTTTAAATTGATTAATTAATGTTTTTTTTGTTTTTTGCTTTGAAAACGAATTTTTTTTTGGTAGCAAGTGTCGTTAAGGTAAATCAAGCTTCAAATGGATATTGTGCGTTATCTCTGGAATATAAAAGCTATTTCTTTGAAAAGTCCGTGTTCACTGAAGGAATGACTAACAACTTCTGCAGCCAAACACACAAGAAAAGCTACCATAACTATAAGAACTAACAGCAAGCCAGTCAAAGCGATGCACAGCCCATCCACTAATCGGACCTGGAACGATAGAAATTATCCAAATGTATACATGTACTGTATTCGATAAATAACTATAGAAATGATAAATGGTAGATAAATTCGACAACACGTGTGCAAGATACATGCATGGGTGCTTTATAAATTCTAACATTGACTGTATAAGAAAATTATCTCTATGCTGTCTTTCCTACCCTATACTTCGCCGTACCTTGTGACCCCTCTGTCTCCAGTTTGGTCCATATCTGCGGTCCATGAATATGTTGACCAATACTGTAATACCCTGAAATATTACCATAAAAACTACAAAATACAAACCCAAAACAACGAAGAAAGAAAGACAGCATGCAACAATGTATGTACTGGTATTAGCATGACATCGTGTACAACAATTGTGCTGGTCAGACGGGTTCGATCGCTGGAAGCCAGCTGAAAGCTTTGTTGGTAATCACCTGACTAGAGATTTAGGGGGTCAGGGTTCAAATCCCGTTCTGGTCTATTCCATTTTCTGCCTTCTTGTTACACAATAAAACATACTCAGATTCCATACCTGGCCATACTCTCCATTGCCAAGGTGTTCACGAAGCACCCAATATTCTCTATTAAGATTGTCCATTTCAAGCTCACCGTGCTTGGCCACGTGAAAGTCATGCGAAATCGATGTTTTTGGATATTCTGTCTTATAGGTCAGAAACTCACGAGACAAGGTACACGAGCCAATTCGTAAATAAACACTCTACCTGCTTGTTACCATTTATATACATGACAGTCACCAACATATCTAATTAATCTGCTCGTACCGGTTTTTTAAAGGCATGTACTAAAACGACGAGTGGTCAATGGAGTGGTGAATGGTAAGGCGTCATTATGTCACCAAAAATTGAATTCAATGAAAATGTTTCAGTAATAACACCAGTATTTTAGAATTACTTCAAACACTTTTTATTCCCAAAACAGCACATGAATGCGTAAAATTGGTGATCAAATAAGTATTGTCTTGCAAGACAATAATTCTTCCGTATATATATTTTTACACTAAAAAGTTGTTATATAACGCAGTTTTATTAATTTTCTCATGTTTTTGTACAAAATAAATGCTTTTATTAGTTATTAAAATCTATATTCTTATGCCATTGAGAAATTTTGAGAAAAAATGGTTGCCATCACTTTCACAGCTAATGTTTTACTCGAAGAGTATTGGACAGTATTAAAAGCCAGCGAAGGGTATCAAAGAGCAATGCAATTCCAAACTTAACCGAAGCTATGGATTTGAATTTATAGTAGAAAATATCAGAATATATAATAATCAATCCAATTAGCTTCTTTATACGCGCCGGAAGTTGAAGGCGTGCTTGTCGTTACGGTCCTAAAAGTATCTTGTCACGCTTTCATTTTTTAAAAATTCTTTTAAATCATGCTATTCTTAAACAGGTGATAAAATATCAAAGACAAATGAGACCAGGCCCAAGTATGATATTTAGTACCACAATATATTTGGTAGTTCGACCTATTATTCCTTCACCAAATACTCGGCGTTTAGTAGCCGGTCACGGGTCTTTATGATACGACTCTCAGAGCGGAAAGTCCTACATGCCTATGTCACGGCAGACGTTGGCACGATAAAGAAACTTAGCACTAGGCTTGTGGTACTTCACGATTTCTCTGCACTTCTAACGGCAAGCGGCACACTGTCTTATCATGGTACACCCACATACTAAATGCCTGTGTCAAAAGACAAGAGAGGCCAACAGACCACATAGCTCACCTGAGTCACCTTGACCCATATCTAAAGATTTTACTTATGTGTTCATATGTAAATCTTTGATCCTTATTGTGGCCCCAACCTACCACCGGAAGCTATGATTATAACAAACTTGAATCTATATCTGTACTATGTCAGGAAGCTTTCATTTAAATGTAAACTTTTCTGGCCCAGTGATTCTTTAAAAGATTTTACCCATATATTCTCATGTAAAACTTTGATCCCCTATTGTGGCCCCAACCTATCCCCAGGGGTCATAGTTTTAACAGACATTACTTTGCACTATGTCAGGAAACTTTCATGTAAATTTCAGGTCTTCTGGCCCAGTTGTTCTTGAGAAGATTTTTAAATGACCCCACCCTATTTTTGTGATTATCTCCCCTTTGGTCCTTCCTTTGAACAAACTCGAAAGCCCTTCACCCAAGGATGCTTTTTGCCAAATCTGGTTGAAATCAGCCTCGTGGTTACAGACGGACAACAGGTGATCAGAAAAGCTCAATTGAAATAAAAAAGTTATGGCCCGGATAAACTTTGAATGAGAAGGGGAAGAAGAATTTACACTAAAACAATTTGTCCACCTTCTAGGGTGGGGAAACATTACATCAGCTTCCTACTCCTACAAACAAATGCTTCATTTAACGTCCCTACTCCCTTATATAATACATGTAACAGATAAATACCTCATTTCACGTCCCTACTCCCTTATATAATACATGCAACAGATTAATGCCTCATTTCACGTTCCTACTCCCTTATATAATACATGTAACAGATTAATGCCTCATTTCACGTCCCTACTCCCTTATATAATACATGCAACAGATTAATGCCTCATTTCACGTTCCTACTCCCTTATATAATACATGCAACAGATTAATGCCTCATTTCACGTCCCTACTCCCTTATATAATACATGCAACAGATTAATGCCTCATTTCACGTTCCTACTCCCCTTATATAATACATGTAACAGATTAATGCCTCATTTCACGTTCCTACTCCCTTATATAATACATGTAACAGAAAAAAATAAATACAATCATAAAACATCAAAATATTACATTTTTGTGACAACAGGCTAAATTTATTGCTGCTGATCTCTAGCTCACTGGAGTACTCAGTTCCCATTCAGGAACATGTAATAGAGTGATCTTTGGGTTAATGAATAAATTTTGCTATAGATATATGCTTCAATGTATTTTACTTTAGAAAACCCTAGATCCACTCCTTTATTTCTCTAGCCCTTACATGTACATATATAGGTGAACACATTTAATAGTCATTACCTTAAGGCATATGTCAAAGGTTTTGTAGTGTTCTTGAACTTCATTGGTTGTGTTTTGTGAAGTTGCTTTTGGTTGGTTTTTATTGTTTTGGTCATTGGGTTTTACCGCCAAAATTGAGCATTCTTTGTCTAGTTTTGAGAGAGGACAGACTTCATATCGACAACATTGACTAAGACCTTCTATAAAGACTTTTCCTTCTTTTCTGAGTCCATGTACATATCCACATAGATATATATACCCTGTACTTGTATGTGGAAGCCTCTTCCCATAGAATGGGCTGTAAAAAATATGTGCATGTGAGATATCCTTCACTGTGATATTAAATTCCCTGAACCCATTCAGGAGTTGCTCATTATGAAACTACAAACCTGTTACAAACAGAACAAGTCATGATACAGCTCTCCTCATTATATCCTATCTACAGCACTCAGGAACAGAACAAGTCATGATACCGCTCTCCTCATTAAATCCTATCTACAGCACTCAGGAACAGAACAAGTCATAATACCACTCTCCCCATTATATCCTATCTACAGAACAAGTCATGATAGAGGTCTCCTCATTACATCCTATCTAGAGAACAAGTCATGATACAGCTCTCCTCATTATATCCTATCTACAGCACTCAGGAACAGAACAAGTCATAATACCACTCTCCTCATTATATCCTATCTACAGAACAAGTCATGATAGAGCTCTCCTCATTATATCCTATCTACAGAACAAGTCATGATACAGCTCTCCTCATTATATCCTATCTACAGAACAAGTCATGATACAGCTCTCCTCATTATATCCTATCTATAGAACAAGTCATGACACAGCTCTCCTCATTATATCCTATCTACAGAACAAGTCATGATACAGCTCTCCTCATTATATCCTATCTACAGAACAAGTCATGATAGAGCTCTCCTCATTACATCCTATCTACAGAACAAGTCATGATACAGCTCTCCTCATTATATCCTATCTACAGAACAAGTCATGATACAGCTCTCCTCATTATATCCTATCTACAGAACAAGTCATAATACCGCTCTCCTCATTATATCCTATCTACAGGACAAGTCATGATACAGCCCTCCTCATTACATCCTATCTACAGAACAAGTCATGATACAGCTCTCCTCATTATATCCTATCTAAAGCACTCAGGAACAGAACAAGTCATAATACCGCTCTCCTCATTATATCCTATCTACAGAACAAGTCATGATACCGCTCTCCTCATTATATCCTATCTACAGAACAAGTCATGATACAGCTCTCCTCATTATATCCTATCTACAGCACTCAGGAACAGAACAAGTCATGATACCGCTCTCCTCATTATATCCTATCTACAGCACTCAGGAACAGAACAAGTCATAATACCGCTCTCCTCATTACATCCTATCTACAGAACAAGTCATGATACAGCTCTCCTCATTATATCCTATCTACAGAACAAGTCATGATACAGCTCTCCTCATTATATCCTATCTACAGAACAAGTCATGATACAGTTCTCCTCATTATATCCTATCTACAGAACAATTCATGATACAGCTCTCCTCATTATATCCTATCTACAGAACAAGTCATGACACAGCTCTCCTCATTACATCCTATCTACAGAACAAGTCATGATACAGCTCTCCTCATTATATCCTATCTACAGCACTCAGGAACAGAACAAGTCATGATAGAGCTCTCCTCATTATATCCTATCTACAGCACTCAGGAACAGAACAAGTCATAATACCACTCTCCTCATTATATCCTATCTACAGAACAAGTCATGATACAGCTCTCCTCATTATATCCTATCTACAGAACAAGTCATGATACAGCTCTCCTCATTATATCCTATCTATAGAACAAGTCATGACACAGCTCTCCTCATTACATCCTATCTACAGAACAAGTCATGATACAGCTCTCCTCATTATATCCTATCTACAGCACTCAGGAACAGAACAAGTCATGATAGAGCTCTCCTCATTATATCCTATCTACAGCACTCAGGAACAGAACAAGTCATAATACCGCTCTCCTCATTATATCCTATCTACAGCACTCAGGAACAGAACAAGTCATAATACCGCTCTCCTCATTATATCCTATCTACAGAACAAGTCATGATAGAGCTCTCCTCATTATATCCTATCTACAGAACAAGTCATGATACAGCTCTCCTCATTATATCCTATCTACAGAACAAGTCATGATACAGCTCTCCTCATTATATCCTATATATAGAACAAGTCATGACACAGCTCTCCTCATTACATCCTATCTACAGAACAAGTCATGATACAGCTCTCCTCATTATATCCTATCTATAGAACAAGTCATGACACAGCTCTCCTCATTACATCCTATCTACAGAACAAGTCATGATACAGCTCTCCTCATTATATCCTATCTACAGCACTCAGGAACAGAACAAGTCATAATACCGCTCTCCTCATTATATCCTATCTACAGCACTCAGGAACAGAACAAGTCATAATACCGCTCTCCTCATTATATCCTATCTACAGCACTCAGAAACAGAACAAGTCATAATACCACTCTCCTCATTATATCCTATCTACAGAACAAGTCATGATAGAGCTCTCCTCATTATATCCTATCTACAGAACAAGTCATGATACAGCTCTCCTCATTATATCCTATCTACAGAACAAGTCATGATACAGCTCTCCTCATTATATCCTATCTACAGAACAAGTCATGATAGAGCTCTCCTCATTATATCCTATCTACAGAACAAGTCATGATACAGCTCTCCTCATTATATCCTATCTACAGAACAAGTCATGATACAGCTCTCCTCATTATATCCTATCTACAGAACAAGTCATGATACAGCTCTCCTCATTATATCCTATCTACAGAACAAGTCATGATAGAGCTCTCCTCATTATATCCTATCTACAGAACAAGTCATAATACAGCTCTCCTCATTATATCCTATCTACAGAACAAGTCATGATACAGCTCTCCTCATTATATCCTATCTATAGAACAAGTCATGACACAGCTCTCCTCATTACATCCTATCTACAGAACAAGTCATGATACAGCTCTCCTCATTATATCCTATCTACAGCACTCAGGAACAGAACAAGTCATAATACCGCTCTCCTCATTATATCCTATCTACAGCACTCAGGAACAGAACAAGTCATAATACCGCTCTCCTCATTATATCCTATCTACAGCACTCAGGAACAGAACAAGTCATAATACCGCTCTCCTCATTATATCCTATCTACAGCACTCAGGAACAGAACAAGTCATGATAGAGCTCTCCTCATTATATCCTATCTACAGCACTCAGGAACAGAACAAGTCATAATACCGCTCTCCTCATTATATCCTATCTACAGCACCCAGAAACAGAACAAGTCATAATACCACTCTCCCCATTATATCCTATCTACAGAACAAGTCATGATACAGCTCTCCTCATTATATCCTATCTACAGAACAAGTCATGATAGAGCTCTCCTCATTATATCCTATCTACAGAACAAGTCATAATACAGCTCTCCTCATTATATCCTATCTACAGAACAAGTCATGATACAGCTCTCCTCATTATATCCTATCTATAGAACAAGTCATGACACAGCTCTCCTCATTACATCCTATCTACAGAACAAGTCATGATACAGCTCTCCTCATTATATCCTATCTACAGCACTCAGGAACAGAACAAGTCATAATACCGCTCTCCTCATTATATCCTATCTACAGAACAAGTCATAATACCGCTCTCCTCATTATATCCTATCTACAGAACAAGTCATTATAGAGCTCTCCTCATTATATCCTATCTACAGAACAAGTCATGATACCGCTCTCCACAGAACAAGTCATGATAGAGCTCTCCTCATTATATCCTATCTACAGAACAAGTCATAATACCGCTCTCCTCATTATATCCTATCTACAGAACAAATCATGATAGAGCTCTCCTCATTATATCCTATCTATAGGACAAGTCATGATACCGCTCTCCTCATTATATCCTATCTACAGAACAAGTCTAAATCTGTCCTCATTATCCAATACACAAGTAGTTCACCTGTATAATCCGACTCGTAACAGGTGTCTGTCAGTACCCATGTTTAATGCCAGGCAATCTGATTAAAATCAGATCCTCGATCCGCTCCTCTTTTTTTCTTGTCGCTTCGTGTAGCGACAAGAAATAAAAAAGAGGAGCGGACCGAGGATCTGATTTTAATCAGATTGAATGGCAGGTGACTTTATATCGCTCACTATATTCATGTTGTTCCATTCATCTCCCACATGCTTAATCTGGACAGTTATCATGAACAAAAACACATGAACATCAATGTACAGTTTATATTTAATGTTCAACCAGAAGAAGCGTTATCTGTAATGGCCTAAGGTATGCATGTCTTCAGTCTAGATTTACAGAAATAAGATTTACTCACAGAGTAAGTGCATAGCTAATGCAAATTATATAATTGTATCTTCTTATATGAAATTGAGTTTGCTTACAATGACTTTTACACAATGTACATATAAACACAAGTTTGTTTACAATGACATTTATAAGACAAGTAATATATAATGTACCTGTAAATACAACAGAACATACAAAGGGCTGTTATTCACTTAGATATCCTCAATGTCAATAAGTTATTTAAGTAAAAGGTAACAAAAACATAGACCTGGTAGATGTGTTTTTTCTCTCTTTCAAACATCAATACATTTACTGGAAACCAAATTACTGCAACATCCAACAGCAATAAAATGGACAAAATTCAAATTACCAGCACTGCTTTGGACAAAAATAAACATCGAAATAAATTTCATATTGGAGTTCAATAGAAACCTATCATCAATGAAATCGGTCAATCTGCTATTTCATATTTAATTTGGACAATTTTGGGGAAAGTGTTGTGCAAAATTTATTTGTTACAATGAACAGAGCTTGAAGTGAAATTTACTTTGCATAATATGGGGAAAATAATCTGAATTTTTAATATGCCACTGGCCTTGGGAACGTAACACACACTGGGCTTATTAAGAAGTTTGTACAGCTATGCACTTTTGCACAAATATCCGAACACTATTCTGTGATGTTAGCACTTGAGCACAATCTTCATTTCAACAGAGTTGTGTCCCTTTGCTAACTCTCCTTGGCGACTAACACACCTGCTGTTTTCATGTCTTTGTTGGATTTTTCCATGTCTTTGGACTCCTCCCCTTTGATCTTCAGATTATGCTTCTCTCTGTATTTGTTGATCTCACTACCCTTGGATTCTAGCTGTTTGGTTAATGTTTCTACAAGTTTACCCATCTGCAAAAGAAAATGAGAGAATTGCTGATAGTAATATTGTATACATCTGTCCACATTTGGGACAATTTTTCAAATTCATAATGAGAAATTTTATTTTCTGCAGTTTCTGTTGAAACAAAGTGCAAGACGATTTCAAATTTCAGTACAAACTGCCCCCCCCCCCCCCTCCCCCTACATAGAAATTAATGTAAAAAAGTAGATATTTCTCAAAACAAAATTAGCTAGTTTATACATACATATACTCTACACTTGACATTACAAAAAGTTTAATAATTAAAATATGCCTTGTGCTAGGGAAGAGAGTGCTAAGGAGAGTACACTGTTTGCTGTGCTGAGTAGTATAAACTGTTTGCTGTGCTGAGTAGTATAAACTGTTTGCTGTGCTGGGGAGAAGTGTACATTGCTTACCTGATCTTTATTGTTCAACAAAGCTGGAAGAACATCTTTGACTGTCCTCTCCACTAAAACACCTCCCACCAATCTGAAACACTTCCTGTCTGGGGCTACATCTTTAAGTGTATCTATTACTAATCTGAAAAAACATATTATAAATTATATTCCTGCAAATATACATTGATCCTATTTCAGAAAAAATACTACACAGATTCATGATGCTTTAATTGTGCCATGATAAATCGTGGATTATACATGTATCAAATGATGATGATGACACAGGATCTACATTACAGCAGCCACATGACTCACAGGTTAATTTGCATAAAGCTACCCCTCAGTAGCTTAAACTTAAACAGTTCAATGATGGTTATAATTTGAATCAATTTGAATTAAACCAGTTAAAAGAGGACAAAAATGAATGTTAAAAGACATTCAAAGACGCGACTGAATTTTGAGTTATTAACTTATCTAAAATTTTAAAACACTGATTTCTGTGCAGTGTGTGAAACAACAAATTGCTGGTCAACATGTTTACAAATGTTCAACTTAAATACCCAGAATGTTTCATACCATCACAGATCCTATTATCTCAAAACAAGTTCACATTCAACAATAGTCCAGATATTTTATTTAACATATGAACAAATTATTAGCTTTATAATCAACATGTCTATTGCAATATTTTTGAAAACTTCTCTGTTACATTGTGGGTACTAGTATATAGGTGGCATTCTAACTGTGGTGAGGGCCTGTCCTGAGACACAGATAATTCCAATAATCCTAGACCAGGGATTGTTTATTAAAAATGTAAACCCTTGATTGTTGTGAGCGAGAATCAAAGAGAGTTTGATGAAAAGAGATAATGAGCTGTCAAATCCTCAATAGAGTTGGAAACCAACAACCCTAGTCAATTTCAGTTTCAACCTTTATCCTGCATTGGTTTTTTTTATAACGAGAACTGTACTTAAACATTCATCCCCTAAAGCAGAGTGCAATCAGGGGTAGACGAATAGCAAAACCTGACGCCCAGGGCAAGTATATTTTGAAGTCGGGCAGGTAAATTTACAAAAACTTGTCCACGGGCAAGTGGATTTTTAAACTAAAATAAAAGTATTATTGTTGACAGAGTCTATCATGGATAAATTGAAAATATGTCAGCATTCATCCAGCATTTTAATAGCAAGCGAAGCTCGCGTTGTAAAGCGACGAGCTCGCTCCAATTATTACATATTAGAGTCACCAGACAAGCTTTGTCATACCTTCATACATTTTGTTGTTAATAATTAGTTTGAAAGAAAAGTGAGAAAAAAAAATCACAGCTACTATGACGTCACAATGCACTGCTTACCCCAACTGTGTTATATTTCCCATATTAAATGAATAGGTGGATTAAATGCATAAAGTCAGGTGGCAAGATATTATGCTTGTCTCAACGTCGGTCACACCGTAAAACATATTAAAAATACATATCCACCTCTCTAGTGAAAAATGACACAGATCATTAAAATGCTTAAATGTATGGCAAAATTAATTGCAAAGTGCTGAATCTATTTCGATGCAATGTGTTGATGAATGCGTAATGTGCTGATGAACTGAAACATGGACAAGTTTGTGACATTTAGCGGGAAAAAGAAAGGACCCCGACTGTAATAATAACCATGATCAACCACCTCTACCTAAAAAGAAAGCGCAATATGACAAAACAAAGAAATCTGGGGATATCTCAAATCATGGGAGGAAACTTGGTCTTTGATTGATTTATTACGATGAGCAAACAGGAATAGCTATGAATGAATTAAACAAGGTAAGTTATCTAAAATTAATTTAATAAATAAATTTCTGAATTTAAAGTGGGGCAAGTGAATTTTGTGGTAGTGCAAGTGAATTTGGCTTTCTATCTGTCCCTAGACAAGTACTTCAAAAATCGATTTGTCTACTCCTGTAATAATACTCGATCAGAAGGTTCTGCACTTAAATCAAGCTACCATAGCTTTGGGCAAAAACAAAGAATGTGATGGACTAGATAATAGTATATGTCTCCCTAGTTTTGGGGTATACGTTGGCTACTGAGAGTGCTAAAGGAGTTACTTAACTAATGACATAGATATATACATCAGACCAACAGTATCAAAATGCGTCATTATAACCATGGACCATGCCGAAACAACGTGGTTTCCAACACACGTGCGACACACACCGACTACAACACCGAACGTTTCAGATACAAAATACTAAAATATTTACTCGTGCTCTTTCATGTCCATTTCTAATTCTGATATTTTCGACGCTATTGCCCTCTGTTGATGTCTTAATTCCTGAAAACCAGCAATGATTTGTTCCTTGGACTTGTTAATGTTACTCGCCATTTTGGTAAACATAGAACTTATATTTTTACAAAACGAAAAATGAATTTTATCAAAGGAGTTTTTAGTTTTGAAAGGAGGTTTATATCTTTGACAAAATGACGGTATATGACAGAAACGCGTTTATTTCATCGAAAAACTGATGCAACGAAATCCAAGACAATTTCCTTATAGACCAATTATATCGTTTCTTCTAAATACCAGATTCGCATTTGTTTAAATATGGCGGAAAATATTGAACTTCTGAAAACTTGATTGTGGTTTCCTTAGAAAAGGACAACATATAAAGAATGGTGTTGGGATCAAAAGCTCAGAAAGTTTCCAGGTTTACAAGTGTTTGACAGCTGTATATCAAAGTGTTTTCTTATTTAACTACTTCTTTTGATTTCATCCTTCGCATCTAAACGTGCATGAACACGAAATCGGCTGTATAGTCGGTGAAACCGTTGGGCCCTTTTGAATATATTTTTGTAATTTTTACCACCAAATAATAGTTATTAATAAGTTTTATTCAAAATTTTAGGGACCCATTTGCGGTTAAACCATTACCTAAAGCTTATTATCACCCAAGTAAACACAGACACCTCTCCAACACACAGAAAAAGGTAATAAAGTTGCAAGCATATGCGAATCAGATTATATTTTGCTTTACTGAAAATATAGTAGATGTATAGAAAATATTACATGCTAAAATCCATATTTATCATATCTGACAGCCTGAGTCATCCCATATCAGCCCGGGGGTTGATGTGGGGCCAGAGAGCTGATATGACATATATATGGATTTTGGGCATGTAATATTCTATTTATCATATATAGCACTTTTATATGCTTAAATGTTGTATGCAAACGGGATAGTGCTTTTTAAAAAATTGTATGGAGTCCTAGATCTGATTTTATAAGATATTAAATATTCTTTTTATCACATCCGGGTTACTTTTTGGCATTTTATAGGTACATAAAGGAATATTTGACACATTACTCTACTATGGCAAAAACATGATAAAATGATTTATTCTGGTAAAAACTTGCAGTCTGGTAAAAGTTTGATACATTTATTATAAATTGATTGTTACAAGCGAATATGTTAATTTCCAGATTGATATGATCATTATGTATTTTTGATGTAAAACTTATACGGTACCAAGTTTGATGCACCAGATGCGCATTTCAACAAATAATGTCTCTTCAGTGATGCTCAACCGAAATTTTTGAAATCCGAAATAACAATGAAGTTTTAGACCTGTTATAGGGAAAAACGGTGTGCCAAAAAGGTGGAGTCAAATTCATCTAAGGATAAGAGCTATGCGTGAGGGGGATAATCCTTAATTTTGAAATGAATTTCTAAATTTTATAACAGCAATTAAATATACATCCGTATTTTCAAGCTAGTAACGAAGTACTTAGCTACTGGGCTGTAGAGACCCTCGGGAACTAACAGTCCACCAGCAGAGGCCTCGACCCAGGGGTCATAATGTAAAACTTATACGATACCAATTTTGATGCACCAGATGATATGATCATATGTATTTTTGCTGGTCTGATGTTATATAGGTTTTTGGACCAGTCATTGTTATTAGCTCTTGTGATCTCATCCATATTGCTCAGTGTATAATAATAATAATAATAATAATAAATTCTTTTATTTAGACAGGATAGCACAATTAGTACAAATGACTAGTTTACATTGTAGTCCTGTATAAAACATATTCACAGACAGATAAATGAGAGAATAGAAAAATAGATAACACAATATAAAATATATACATAAAATACACACACGATATCACTGGGGGGAAAATAAACATATTATACACACATATATGAATAATTGGCATAATCATTACCAAGTATATGATAAATATTAAAATTGCATATTTGTGAAATAGTTAAGATATGTAGATCTGTATTTATCAGAATTATAGGGAATTCAAAGGCAATAGTTTCAACAATCTATTAATTAAAATTTGCTGTTTTGAATCCGCTAACTATCACTTCTCTTTCAGAATTCAAAGTGGATTCTAAACAGCTAATTTTAATTAGATTGTAGATTAAAGTTGTGAATTTCTAAATGGTAAAGAAAATGTGTTGTTGTGTGATATTACCATTTACTAGATATATTATTTAAACTGAGTGATGTGAATCAAAAGGTTTTCCAATGTTACAAATATGACAGTAAGGTTCAATAACATGTTACGAATACAGAAATTACAACAGAAGTGGCAAATGAAATAAAGATTGCAGCCATATAATACATATACATGTATAAAGGAAACCTGTAGGTAAAAAGGTGTATATCAAAAATGTGATTGTTCTTCATGTTTGTACGGATTGATAAATAATTTTTTTTTTCATGTTGTCTTAACCTTTATGCAAAAGTGGTCCCAGATTTCATTTTTTGTTTTTGTACTCTGACAATTCTGTCACCGTCTATTGTAAAGTTGTCTAAACATTTTATATTTTATAAGTAACTCAGTCTAAGAAAGGAACCAACACAACAGATGATTTAACATCAACGAACAATATCGCAAAACATATATTAAAAAAAACTAGTACATTTATTTTGCATCGCAATTTTGATATATCACAATATACTGATTTATCAATATATTGTTACACCCCTATATGAAATGTAAATTTTACAGTTCATGTATTACTGTATATAAGGAAATATTCGCCCCCATTTTATTTTTGTCCCTTTCGTTCACGTCAGTAGGCAAATTGAAGGCTGCATGAAACTTTTCTCTCTCTTATCACTCTTTTAGAACAACTGTGTCTTGACGAATTTAAAATAGGGTGAAACTGTCTGCAAATATAGAAAGGCAAAACTAACTAGAGGTGGAAATAACCCTGTACTAATACTATACAGTATTGTTATTTCTCCACAACATTGAATGACTGGTCTGTACATAGAATATAAATGACAATATTACATTAGGGAGAGAACTCGTGTATATACAAAGTTTGCTGCTCAATCCCCATCAATTTAATGAATGTATATTGTTTAAACTGCAATATATACTTGTCACAGACAGCCTTGGGTAACCCCACTAAGGATGAAGGAAAATCTGACAAGCATCCAAATCCTGAAGATGAAGTGTTTCTCATGGGAGGTAATCGGTATTTAACTAAAACTCCTCCCCCTGATGACAATGTGTCCTCTAAGCTGGATGAATCCTGGCCAAGCAGTGAGCGACCATCTTCTGTGAGGTACCTAATGTATGTGTCTCTCAAAGGGGCATTAGCTGTCATTTTGTCACCAAAAACTTAATGCAGTGAAAATTGTTCTATATTATATATTTTAGTAATAACACCAATATTTGATTATTTCAAACACTTTTAAACCCCGAAGCAGGCACATGAATGTGTAAATTTGGTAATTAGATCATTATTTTCTTGCTAGACAATACATGTAATTCTTCCTTAGATGTTTATTTCCACTAAAAGCGGTTATCTTACGTAGTTTTTTTTTTTTTTTAGGTTTCTCTTGTTTTTGTACAAAATAAATGGTTTTATTAGTTATTAATATGTATTCCTATGCCATTTAGAGATTTTGAGAAAAATTGGAAAATGGTTGCCATCGCTTTCACAGCTAATGCCCCTTTAGTAGATAATAAGTGTTGTGTGTGAAATGTCAGCAGTTAAGACAAATTTCATGTATGCTAACTCTGTACCAATTTACTCAAATCAATGTCATAAGAGATTTGAACAAAAATTTTTGTCTTTTTTTTTCAGTCTGACGGGCAGAGATGATAGAAGTCCATATGCCTTACACAAAATGTTAGGTTTATATGGTAGAAAAGAGGATTACTCTGACGTAAAGCAGACTCTGTCTTTCACAGAAACAGACCCCAAGGGGCCAACAGAGGAAGATCCATCAACACTGCAGAGGTTGTTACGTGCTACAGTTTCATATTGTTAGGTTTTCTCTGTAGAGAAAATTCAGGATATTAGTTAGGCGATTCAGTCTGAGGTATTATAAAGTAGGCTATCGGTATGGAATTTGGTTATAAATGTTGTCTATGAATTATGACAGGTATATTGAGAGATTTCGGAGAAGTGAACCAATGAGCCGGGAGGAGAGACAGAGACAAACTGCAGCCAGTGCTAAGGATTTCTGGTGGATTGACCCTTCATTAGCACAAAACGAGCAGAAAAAAAAATCCTCTGTCAGAAAGGTACTATAATTTGTAACATTTAAGTGAAAATTGTAATGTTTTTAAGTTTTTAGAACTATCAATTTTCATATCTATTTATTCAGAATGTTGAGAGTTGAACATGTCATGTATATAAATCCAGGGAGCATAGAGACAGATTGAATTCAAAATAAATTCTCGTAGTGAAAGAAAAATAAAGAGCCATATGGACATCTTGTAGGTATACATGGACAGTGCACAAATTGTGTAACTCTGTCTTAATTTTAGGTGGCAGAAAATTCCCCTCCAGATGAAATCACACAGCGACTGCAGGACAGGGCAGAAAGGTTACTGGAGAGGAGGTTAGTGTGTCAAATATCAACTTTTACCTAGTACCATCCAACAGGGACATTATTAGTGTACATTTATATCTTAAGCTTTCATGAAATTAGAGGGTTATTGGTAGATGATATTCATTTCAGTGTGAGCACAGTTTCGTCTACTGACCCTATTGTAAGTACAGACGGGTTAGGAAGCTCCTGTGACGGAACCTTGTCCAGTTTTGAAGAGCAGCCATACCGTCCAGCTTTTGCCAAAAATTTTGGTAAGAATTGCACATTTTTTTATTAATTTATACCATGAATTTTACACATCTTGGCTTACCCGAGAAAAAGATTCATGTGGGTTTAATTAACAAATAGTGAAAGTAAGATAAAAAAGAAATTCTTCTCTAGAGCTACGGAAGCAGAAATGCCAAAACATGTGCAAAAGCTTCCTGATGTAATGAGATCTATCTTCGCATACGTGTTAACCCTGACCCCAAGGTGATGGGGGCATATTGTAATAAAGAGTTTAAAATTCTACGTCTATTGAAAAATTCTTTAAAAATCTTTATGAAGATAAATGTATATTCAAGCATCTTCATGTTATGGAGATCAATTTTTTTAAAACCATGATATCAGATGGGGGCCACAAGAAGGGTTTAAAGTTTTACATAAGAATATATAAAAACAATTCTTTAAAATTCTTATCACAAACCACATGGGTACCATCCTTATGTAATATAGATTGAAGATTGCTAAAATCAATGAAAGATTGATTCATCAATCTCCCTAAATTGGGTCCAATAAAATGACCCTCCCTAACTGGAAAATAAACAAAAATACTTGTCCAGAAATTCCTAATTTTAAGACAACGTAAAGATATATTTCTCAAATGATCACCTGTTATCAAAATACACCTGGGTGATTGTATGTCAATAAAAAAATTCTCACTATTCACTTACATGTAAAGATAATAACCCCTTGATAAAATGCATTAGAAACATTTTAAATGAGTGTGGATTGTCATATGTATGGGATAATGAAG
The DNA here is from genome assembly GCF_947568905.1 of Ostrea edulis. Classification (NCBI taxonomy): domain Eukaryota; kingdom Metazoa; phylum Mollusca; class Bivalvia; order Ostreida; family Ostreidae; genus Ostrea; species Ostrea edulis. The sequence goes on along the minus strand of NC_079165.1, from coordinate 23,250,301 downwards.
ATTTTTAAACACAGACTGGTTAAATGCAAAGGTATTACAAACACTGAAGGATCAGAGTATACAGAAATGGAATGAACTTTTATGTAATCCGTCAAAAGCAATTATTTATTCCATCTTTAAAAATGAACCAAATTTTGAATTTTATTTAGATGAACTTCCTTAAAATAAAAGGGAAATACTATGTAGATTTAAAGCATCATATTTTAGAATACCTGTAGAGTTAAAAAAATACCTGTGGTTAAACATTCTAAGAAATAAGAGAGTATGGGCCTTATGTAACAATAATGATTTGGCTGAGGAGTTCCATTATTCATTTATACTGTATGTACTGATGAAAGTATTAAAAAATCAAGATTGGAAAACTTTAATAGATATTATACAACTAGACCAGATAAATATAAATTTAAACAGCTTCTTAATTGTAAAAATGTTATTGTACTTAAAAGATTATGCAAATTTAAATTTATATAAGAGAGAGGGAATGTCCTCCATGTTAACTGCATGATATGTACAATATTGTATTATGTATTACGAATTACTTCTCTGCAATGCACATGTTGTATTTATTTGAGAGTAAATAATTTTGTTGTTTTTGAACAAAAAGTTCTGGTAAATTTCCCAATCAATAGGGATCAGGACCCTGTCTCAAAAACTGTAGTGATAGCCCTGAATACCTCTAGTGCAAGGTTTGGCCCACAGTAGGGTTTTAAATGTTTATATGGGAAATTGCAACTGATCAGGCTAACAATATGTAACGTGGACCTTTTGTTTAATGTTGATCAGAAATCTTAAAATCTTTATGTGAATGATATTAATGTAAGCACATAATAGTAATCAAAACAATTGAACTCACATAACTTAGCATCAGCTTTTTATGAATTCAGATACTGGTCCCTCAAGACCCCAATATCCATCTCTGAACCAGGAGGTGGCTTCTTATCCTCGCCCTACTAACAATGTGCCGGTTTTCCCTCGAGCAACAAAGCCTGCTCGTCCTGAAGATGACATCTTACATCAGTGGCGAGTTAAACGACGACTGGAGTCAGCTAGAGACATGGCAGACAAAGTTCCAGCTAGTAGGAATACCTTTGGATTTCTGTCTAAACAGCCTGACCAGGTAACTTAATTAAACAACCTGACCTGGTAACTTAAGTAAACAACCTGACAAGGTAACTTAATTACACAAGCTGACCTGGTAACTTAAGTAAACAGCCTGACCTGGTAACTTAAGTAAACAACCTGACCAGGTAACTTAAGTAAACAACTTGACTGGTTAACTTAATTAAACAACCTGACCAGGTAACTTAAGTAAACAACCTGACCTGGTAACTTAATTAAACAACTTGACCAGGTAACTTAAGTAAACAACCTGACCTGGTAACTTAAGTAAACAACTTGACTGGTTAACTTAATTAAACAACCTGACCAGGTAACTTAATTAAACAAGCTGACCAGGTAACTTAAGTAAACAAGCGACACGGCTATTCATTTTTCTGTGCTATCGGATGGAATCCCAGTTTTATATAAACTTTGCTGTTAAATATGATCCCAGTTTTATATAGTCTGTGTTATGTTGTTAAATGTGATCCCAGTTTTATATAGTCTGTGTTATGTTGTTAAATGTGATCCCAGTTTTATATAGTCTGTGTTATGTTGTTAAATGTGATCCCAGTTTTATAGTCTGTGTTATGTTGTTAAATGTGATCCCTGTTTTATATAGTCTGTGTTATGTTGTTAAATATGATCCCAGTTTTATATAGTCTGTGTTATGTTGTTAAATGTGATCCCAGTTTTATAGTCTGTGTTATGTTGTTAAATGTGATCCCAGTTTTATATAGTCTGTGTTATGATTTTAAACTTGATAAAACTGGGATCACATTTAACAACATAACACAGACTATATGAAACTGGGATCACATTTGACAACATAACACAGACTATATAAAACTGGGATCATATCTAACAACATAACACAGACTATATAAAACTGGGATCATATCTAACAACATAACACAGACTATATAAAACTGGGATCACATCTAACAACATAACACAGACTATATAAAACTGGGATCACATTTAACAACATAACACAGACTATATAAAACTGGGATCACATTTAACAACATTTGACTGTGGTGATGGCTTTGTGTAGTATGGTGACTGTGGTGATGGCTTTGTGTAGTATGGTGACTGTGGTGATGACTTTGTGTAGTATGATGACTGTGGTGATGGCTTTGTGTAGTATGATGACTGTGGTGATGGCTTTGTGTAGTATGATGACTGTGGTGATGGCTTGTGTAGTATGATGACTGTGGTGATGGCTTTGTGTAGTATGGTGACTGTGGTGATGGCTTTGTGTAGTATGATGACTGTGGTGATGGCTTTGTGTAGTATGATGACTGTGGTGATGGCTTTGTGTAGTGTGGTGACTGTGGTGATGGCTTTGTGTAGTATGATGACTGTGGTGATGGCTTTGTGTAGTATGGTGACTGTGGTGATGGCTTTGTGTAGTATGATGACTGTGGTGATGACTTTGTGTAGTATGGTGACTGTGGTGATGGCTTTGTGTAGTATGATGACTGTGGTGATGGCTTTGTGTAGTATGATGACTGTTGATGGAGGAATTTTGTACACTGTGGAATCATTAGAATTCGTGGTGGCTCAATTTTCGTGGAATTTGTGGGTACCCCTCACTCATGAATTTACATTCTCAACGAATAAAGACAACTAGTATACAAGAATCTTACAGATATATAAATCCACGAAATTACGTCCCCACAAACCTGTAAAAATTCAGCAATCCACGAAAATTGGCCCCCGCGAATTTAAATGATTCTACAGTATATGAGAAAACATCACAATTTCTTGCTGATTTTGTTTTCAGGCAGAGATGGAGGCAAAGCTGTCTGAGTTCAAGGAACGACTTTCAGGGAAGAGAACTTCCACGGAAAATCAGCGAAATCTGGGTGCTATTCAGTTTACTCCTGTGCCAAATCAGAACTTTACTGCAGATCAAAACTCTGAATATCTGGTAAACAAATTCTAATGAATGTTTTAATGGAATTCTTCTCCACTTAACGAATTTCAGATACTTCATAAATGGCTGTCCATGTCACTAGTGTTAGAACTTCAACAAAATTTGTTTCATATCAAAGTGTATGACCAATTCTTGCTTTGTTTCAGTCAAAATTTGACCAGAGAAAAACAGATATCATTCCACCAGTAGCAAGCCCCTCCTTAGGGAAGCCTGGCAAACAGACGGGAGTGGAGCCTCATTTACATCTGATGTGTGACCTACTTCCGTGTCAGCATTCAAAGCAGTACCAGGATAGAATGTCTAAATCACACACAACAGAGAAGGCAGCACAGCAAAAGACTCGAACAGAAGGTCAAAGTTCAAAGACAGTGGATGATAAGATTAAAGAGGACTCTGAGTTTGATGTGGGGGAAACAAAGATGGGAAAATATAAGTATTTACAAGCGGAGAGGCCTGATGTTGAAAAGAATAAACCCAGTAATGAGGAAAGTGGAAGTGAAAGTGAAACTAGCAAAAATTCATCTCATTCTAACAAACAAAAACCGAATAGAAAGAATGACCGAAAGAGCCCGAGTGTTGTGTCAGATGTAAAAGATTCCGGAGAAGTTAGGTCACAGGGAGTGTGTCACACCACATCAGAAGAAGAGGTTCCCAGACAAAGAAATCTAAAGCTTTCCAGAGAAGTGAGGAAATCGGGAAGTAACCTGACCAAATCAGAGGATGAGAATTTCAGGTCAAAAAATCTAAAACACTCCAGAGAAATTAGGTCACAGGGAAGGGACCACACTGAATCAGATGATAATGTACCCAGACCAAGAGGATGCCATAGCCCTTCCATGAAAAAATTTGAGAGTGTCAACTCAGCTATAGGACAGGTATTGAACTCAGCTACAGTTGATTTGTAATGCATCACGACTAGGGTCAGGAAGAATCTCCCAGCATATGTCATGCAACATCTAAATTAGTGCATAATCCTTATTTGGTTTTCTGTATCCATAAAAAAGTGCTAATTGTAAGATGTACATTTAAATCTATCTTAATTATATCCTCTGTTTTTGTTTCATGGGTAAAACGTATTAACTTTTTATCATTGGTAACAGGTCATCAAGGATCGGTTATTTGTATCTTCACTGAGCTCAGTAATGGACAGTGTTGACAGCAACATATTCGATCAGGACAGACAAAGTGTAGACTTTACAGAGTCCACAAGAATATCGCATCCTGACAACAGTCAACAGTTGGGATTATTGCCTCCTGATCCCAAGCCACCCACAGGGCTTTCTGACCCCGATTCCAGCGTTAAAGAAAAACAGGCAGTTGGGATGAGGAAAGAGAAATCAGTGAAGGACATGAGTTCTGCCCCAGACCAGGGGACAGCAGATAGAGTGAAACATGTGGCTGCAGTACAGAATGGTGAGTGAAATTTCTGTATGTGGGGTGATTATAAGAATTCATCATGAAGAATATAGGAAGTCTCACCTCTAGGGGTTGAATATTTTGGCGAATAGAACCTTTCATTAAACAACTGAAATTGGGAAATTTCACCAAGGGGACAAGATTTGTCATCTGGGAAGAGGCTTTTCAAGTCCTGCAGAGCAAATTTTGTTCCAAAGGTGGAATTTCAATATCCCACATGAGTAAATAGTGAATGATTTCTTTTAACTCACAATTTTCCTGTAGTGTAGTGAGTTCTTTCAGAAAACTGAGACAATTCAAAATCATCAAGATTTTTGATCTCGGACTACAAAAAGTAATTAGACACTTTCCACACTACACGATTCAGTTTCATCTGATTATATAATTAGTACAGTAGTATGATCTGTTAGCTGTCAGCATCAGCAGTTCTCATTATGCCTGACACTCTATGCTCCTCCCCTAGTGCTCGTCTGTCGATTCCAGTCATCATCAGGTTGTCTCCAACCTTCCTCGGATATCTCGACCCTGAACCATGATATTTCCTAGTTCGTGGTTCAGCATTTGATGGTCAATCCACTACTCGATGGATCCTGGATTGTCTAGACAGTGTCATAACCAGTATGATGTTCTTTCTCTCTGCTGCTTCTTCCAGTGTTTTCATCACTGTCTTACTTGCTCTTGGACATACCTAATTGTGTAAGCAATTTCCATACTGATTGTGTTGGGAATCTTCTACACCGACCCTCAACAGGAAACAGCCAAACGTTCCATTCTTGATCCCTGCAGTCGCCATTAAAGTCTGCTGATGATGTTTCTCTCATGTACATGTACCTCCTCACAATGCTCTTCCTGTGTCACAGTCACTTGTTTTGTAGACAGAGTCTTTGACTACTGAAAGACTAACACTGTGTCCGCCCAGAATGTTGTTTCCACAATATTAGGGAAAACCAATTTCCTGTCTTGGTCCACCCTTTGCTCCCAGTCTCGTATTCTGTCCAGCAATACTGTGTCCTACTTCTCTCCCGTCAGCTGTTGTTTCACTCTGTCTCACAAACTGAATCTGCCTCATCCATACTTCTGTGGGACCTTTCCTTTACACCTCCAGCAAATTGGCCAATTCCTACTGGACTTCTTTGTACCGCCATTTATATCTTAATGCAACCTGGAATATTGGTGGAACATACGCCATTGTCCCTCTCTTACCACAGTGTGCAGCACGAGTCTTTACTTAGTCCCCACTGTTGTAAGTTTACAGGAGACGGGAGCGTGTCATAGACTGACCCCATTTAATCAGAATTAGATCCTTTGATCTGCTTATGTACATGTATATCGCAACGTAGCAATATACGTGAGTGGATCAAAGGATCGAATTTTGATTACATGTAGATTGATCAAGACTGACTTCACTAAGAAAGAAACTCTGAACCGGTCTTCCCTTCACATTCTGCCCTTGTCTTCTCCCACTGATTAAGTCTCAAGCTCGGTTGCCTCTTCTTTCTTAGGAATATTGTCCTAAACTACATGTAGTTGTTATCTCATAGTCCTCCTTTGACACAAAGCATCCCTCAACGTGTAATTCCTCTCTTCCATGTCACTTTCAGTTTCACATCATTCCACATTTGTTCCTTCATGTCCATCTGACTCAAGTGACAATGTATCCAGTTTTTCCTCATGTGGGCATTGGCCTAGCGGATCTTCTCTTAGTGAATCTGAGTGCTTATATTAGCGTCATCATGGGTAGTGGATCTGAGTGCTTATATTAGCGTCATTACGGATAGTGAATCCGAGTGCTTATATTAGCATCATCATGGATAGTGGATCTGAGTGCTTATATTAGTGTCATCACGGATAGTGGATCTGAGTGCTTATATTAGCGTCACCATGGATAGTGAATCTGAGTGCTTATATTAGCGTCATCACGGATAGTGAATCTGAGTGCTTATATTAGCGTCATTACGGATAGTGAATCCGAGTGCTTATATTAGCGTCATCATGGATAGTGAATCTGAGTGCTTATATTAGCGTCATCATGGATAGTGAATCTAAGTACTTATATTAGCGTCATTACGGATAGTGAATCCGAGTGCTTATATTATCGTCATCATGGATAGTGAATCTGAGTGCTTATATTAGCGTCATTACGAATAGTGAATCTGAGTGCTTATATTAGCGTCATCACGGATAGTGGATCTGAGTGCTTATATTAGCGTCATCATGGATAGTGAATCTGAGTGCTTATATTAGCGTCATCATGGATAGTGAATCTGAGTGCTTATATAAGCGTCATCATGGATAGTGGATCTGAGTGCTTATATTAGCATCATCATGGATAGTGGATCTGAGTACTTATATTAGCATCATCATGGATAGTGGATCTGAGTGCTTATCATGGATAGTGGATCTGAGTGCTTATATTAGCGTCATCACGGATAGTGAATCTGAGTGCTTAGCGTCATCATGGGTAGTGGATCTGAGTGCTTATATTAGCGTCGTCATGGATAGTGGATCTGAGTGCTTATATTAGCATCATCATGGATAGTGGATCCGAGTGCTTATATTAGCATCATCATGGATAGTGGATCTGAGTACTTATATTAGCATCATCATGGATAGTGGATCTGAGTGCTTATATTAGCGTCATCATGGATAGTGGATCTGAGTGCTTATATTAGCGTCATCATGGATAGTGGATCTGAGTGCTTATATTAGCGTCATTATGGATAGTGGATCTGAGTGCTTATATTAGCGTCATGGATGCTGTTACAGCTGTGTAAGATAGGCTGATCTCTACAGGGTTATATTTGTAGTAATGGGAGAGAAAAGTCTCACATGGTTAATGTCGATCTCGAACTGGTGATGATCTGAGAAAGGCTGATTTCCTGAGTCTTTGTCATGGGCGACCTATGTTTCACATGAGAGATGTACATATTTGTCTTACATGGATATTAATGAGAAAATAATGCATCTCAGTAGTAGGGTAATTAAAGAGGCCACTTGTACGTTTGCATTTAAGTATGGCATGATACATGTATATACATCTACAGTATGTAAACATTAACTTGATTTTTCAAGTATGACATCGTTTTGTAGGGGAGGGTTATGAATCTGATGGGGAATTTCCAGACGATCAGCTGTTGCAGATTCTCCGTAGTCAGCGCTTACATTACGAGGAACAACTTGGGTGTGTAAAATAATTTTTATTTTTTGTGCATACTTGGAAGTTGTCTGTTTATATCTATTATAAGTGTGTACCTCTTTTTCAGGCACATTGACAAGCTGCTGACAGAGTTATCGCCCCTCTCTTGATACCTATATTTAAAATAAACTACATGTATATATTTTAACCGAACTATTTGTTGTTGTTTTTTGTTAAATAATGAAATCAGTGTTGGACAAGAATTTGAAGTGTGGGAAGATGAGTAACAACAAACTCAATATGCTCTTGGCGGGAAAAAAAAGCACCAAATTCAATGTGCTGCACGGTGTATGTGTGTGTGCTTTTGGGGAGGTGTGTATATATTTAACGTCCCTCTCGAGAATTTTTCACTCATGGAAACGCCACCATTGCTGGTAAAAGGCTGCAAAATTTGGGCCTATGCTCGGCGCTGACGGCCTTTGAGCTGGGAGGGATCTTTATTGTGCCACACCTGCTGTGACACGGGACCTCGGTTTTTGCGGTTTAATCCGAAGGACCGCCCCATTTAGTCACCTCTTACGACAAGCAAGGGGTACCTATTCTAATCCAGGCCCCTACAAGACGGGAGTGGGGGTTAAACACCAAACACAATGTGCTGCTTGACGGAAAAAAACAATTAGCACCAAACTCAATGCGCTGCTTGGCGGTAAAAATGATAAAAATAGCCCAAGTTCATTTCAGGAAGTGATTAGAGTGCGAAATTCCTACACCCTTCCATTTGAAGAGCAGGACTGCGGTGAATAGATATAGAAATTGGACAGGTTGTTTTATTCTCATTTAATTTTGAGAACTCGCGCAATATGTACATTCTCATTCCAAAGCCTCGTATAGAACATTAATTAAGCAAAATTCGTTCTTCCCGTGAACTATAAAAAAGTGACACCGTGATGATTCGTTCAAAGGAACTTTCATTGGCGAATCCAGAAAATTTTAAATTTTTCAGAGTGGGGGTTGCAACCCAAGTTTGTATCTTTTCTGTTCCCAAATTGGGAAGGGTGGTGGTGGTATTGAGTCTAGACTCCAGAGTGAAAAAAAAACCCATATTTGTGAAAACTATTCAATTAAATGAGGGATATTGCATCCTCCATAACATCCTCTAAATCCGACATAGCTTTACTTAAACTTCCTATTCTGTACAAATTTGACCTAAAAATTATGTTTTAACCTAGCCAGTACAACCTATTGTCAAGTGACTGAAGGCAATCACCCATTCAGTAGAAATAAAATACCGAGACTTTCTATTTACTTTTATGTAGTAACTCCGTTGATGTATAATTATACATCTTTATCTGATGTTTCGTCAGTGTCGGGTACAGGGCGGCGAATGACAGGGGAATTTGTCCCTGTCTTCTCCAATATTTACAATCGTTTAGCAGGCTTGTTGCCGAGTAATTGGCAGGGTGTCCATTTCACGTCGCTGTGATGATATAAAGATTGGTTCACTGGCTGCGAATAGGTCGCACATGGAAGTCTTTAGTAAATAATTCTCCGTACACTTTGAACTTAAAAGCATCTGCCGTGAACTAATCGGTTATGACCGCCAATAAAATAAAAGTTGATGTTGATACGTGGGGGGTGGGGGGGGGGGGGTTGAGTTTAATTTAGTTTAATTAATACAATTTTTTATCCGTTTGTTTCTTTTCATTTATACATAAGCATACATATAATCAGCTTGATGAGATCTTGTGCCAAGATTCACGAAAACAGAATAAGGACCGTGTTGGAAATAAGTTCTCGGAGTGCCGCATCCGATAGTAAGACGGCCGTATTTTTTATTTTTTTTTTATTTTTCACGCATTTCATCGACTAAGCACAAACTCGAATTCTGAATTCATCCGCTGAAATTTGAAATGTTGAACAGTGAATGTAAAGGATTTCTGATCATTACTTCCGATCATTCTTTGCTGAGAAAATAAAACTTAAATGTCCCTTTTCTGTAATATTTTGGACAATTTAACCTTTTCATGTAACTATAATTTCTAATATCGCATGATTTGCCTTGAAAGTCATGAAGATAACATAAACGATATTTATAGTATGCAATAGTAAAATAAAAATATAATAGTAAAATGGATATACAATAAAAAAATATATAATAGTAAAATAAATATGTAATAGTAAAATAGAAATCCCATATTAAAATAATTATACAATCGTAAAATGAATATGTGATAGCAAAATGAATATGTAATAGTAAAATAGATATATAATAGTAAAATGATTAAATGATAGTAAAATAGATAAATCATTTTGAAATAATTATACAATCGTAAAATAAATATGTAATAGTAAAATAAATAGATATAGTTTATTCACCAATCAAGGGCCCTCGGGGGGCATGTACATGTTAACAGGCAATTAATTATAACAATGAAAATAAATAACAATCATTTAGAAGTACTACCGGTAATACTGACAGAGTTCACACTTCTGCACTGCACATATCTATAATTATATATGAAATACTGATTACAGACAAGATTTAAATTAACAACATGATAAATAAAGTAACCCAACTGCTTCACATAACAGTTTCTGGGATAGCAAATAATGATAGTGTCGTGTGAATACTTATATAAAAGAGAATAATAGCATTATATGAAAGAATAAAAAAACCACAATATGTTGACCTGATTACAGGGAGCACCAAGGGACAGTGCCTGTTAACAGTCTGGTAATAAATATGTAATAGTGAAATATGTATGTAATAGTAAAATAGATATGCAATAATGAAATGAATATATGCAATAGTAAAATGAATATGATATAGTAAAATAAAATGAATATGTAATGGTAATATAAATATAGACTACAATGAATTAATAAAATAAATATGCAATAGCAAAATAAAAGTGAAATAGCAAAGTAACCATACAATATTAAAATAAATGAATAAATTATTATATTTAGACAGAATAGCACAATTAGTATCAAATCACTAATTTACATTTCGGTCCTGTATAAAACGATATTCACAGACAGATGAATGAGAAAATAGATAGCATAATATAAAATATAATCCATAAAATAATACAAGATATCACTGGGGGGAAATGTAAACATATATCACTTGTTTGAGTTATAATGCTGCAAATATGCAGATTTAAAAGATGCAATAGAACCACAGCTTCTGACAGACTCAATATTAAAATAAATTATTATGCAACGGTCAAATAAATATACAAAAGTGGAATACATAATGCAACGGTAAAATAAATAAACAAAAGAAATGAAATCAGATACGATATATAAAAATGGAATACATAATGCAATAGTAAAATAAATAAACAAAAGTGGAATAGATGCAATAGTAAAATAAATAAACAAAAGTGAAATACATAATGCAATAGCGAAATTTCACAAAATTAGTGTTTGGAGCAGAACGGCATTCGGTCTTTGAAAATTCTCAACATACATGTAATTTACACAATGCTTTACATTCTGAATTGGAGTGAAAGTCGTCTCCAATATAATTACAATTCCTTTTTATATTACTCCACCTGTCTACTTCGACAGGAAGGCAAAAAATTTGTAGTTCTAAATTTGATAAATACAGTGCATATTTTTTAATTTACTAGTTCATATTCAAAGTTCGATTAGTAAATTCTTGATACCACTCCCTTTCAAGATCCTGAAGATTTACAATAATCTTAACCCACAACCACTCATATTATGCAAGTTGTTTTAATTTCCCGCCGCTGTACAAAACTGTAGTCATGAATGTAACAATTTGTGTAAAACTGTTTATTTTTTTTTATCGCTGTTCTGTGGATCATTTATTTGATTTAGTCATATCATAATTAATCTATGTGTGTAATTTTTTTTACCATTTGCTATGTGTTCAATTCATAACGATCATATTTCATATCTCGTAAATGTATATCGGGATTTTGGTAATCATGGTATCATTTTGAAGGGTTTATCAAATAAAAATAATCCACCGTAGGATTTTGATTACTGCTTGATTTATTTCAGAATTTAAGTCTATGGAAAGGCATGTTTTATCAAAGTATTTTTGGAAAAAAATCTAATTTCATACAAATCTCTTGGTAGAAGTTACATACATTTTCTGTATCTGAAAATATGAAATAAAATTAATCATTTACCGCGCACATTTTTTTTTTTAGAAATTCAGATTTTTCTTATTTTCACAAAGGACAGATAACTCTTCATAAAAGTCTCATGTGCAAAAAGGTCAGCTTCTAATCATTTACCAGTCTTGTCAATTTGATCTACTTCACTTTCACTATTATTTAACAATGTCACTTATTTTGATTTAAATCATTCAAAATGGTTCATTATACATTGAATACATTAAGAGAAGAATCAGTGATTTTTTTTTTATCCTTTTATAAGATATACATGCTCAAACCAATCGTGTGGGGGACCCTTTGCATATAAATGCACCTAAGGCAGAACTCCGCTCTTCCCATTAATGATAATATTCATAATTTTGCCCTTAAATTGTCGCACTGGACAAAAACTACCATTATAAACACATTCACAATACAGAGTTTCAAATTTTGAAATTATACGAAAGACCGTGTATGTAGATTTTTGTATTAAACAGGTTGAAAAAACTCGATTAATGCCATTTGCCAATTGGATTCTTTTTAACACATGCAATGACGCATGGAATTTTGATAAATTGTGCATTTCCAACTTAGAATCATTAGTTTTGCAATCATACATATTTACATTTATATATATTCTTTGAAATATTTACATTTGTTACAATTGTTTAACATTAAATATTGTAAGATACCTTTAAGCGGCCAACAGACGGTTCCGTATATTGCACATATGCCTGTTCGTCTGTGGCTTCAGTCTCTCAACATATCAAGTTTCACCACTTCAGATTGAAATGCATATCTTAAGTGTTTGTTTGCATGGCACATTGTTGAAAAGCTATCCTACAAGTTTTGCAGCACATTTACGTTTTGATCAAATAAAGTATGCATCAAAATAAAGTTTCTAATTAAAGTGAGAGGTTATTTAGGACCGTACTAAAATTAAAGTGTGAGGAAAATTAGGACCGTACTAAAATTAAAGTGTGAGGTTAATTAGGACCGTGCTAAAATTAAAGTGTGAGGTTAATTAGGACCGTACTAAAATAATTAGTCACCAGCAGATTCTTCAATGATGTGGGTAAATCTTTTAATTATTAAATTATTATTATTTATTTATTTGCAAAGCTGTATACAGTATTGTATACATGTATCTGTAATTTGTCATGTAAAGTTTGTGCACATTTCAGCTTGTAAACACATGTAGAAGCTTAATGAATTAAAGGGGGTTAAAAAAAATCATTATATTCAAAACATTATATCGGTGCAACAATATTCAGAAAGATCATTCTGCAAAGATTCTCTCCGATTTTGAACAGGTATATAGGAAACTAAGTTGTGTATGTGTGTCTGTCTCTTTGGAGGAGGGTGGGGGTGGGATGGGATAGGGGTAACAGAACAAAAAGGAGAGAGATGATAAAACGTGTACGTTATTGTAAAGGCAAACATGGACTGTGTTATGTATAGCTATAGGGACCCCTATAAAAGTTTATCTAATACTCTCTTTCGAATTGTGAAAAAAAAGGTTTTGAGAGAGAATATTTGTGAGAACATGTCTCCACACCACTTGCCCTCACTAATCTAATATTTTGTAACTACATCTTTCACATGCTGTGGATCACGTTTATGGGGACGTAATTGTGAGGACAGAATGTTGTCCTCATAGTGTACTTTTTGTCCTCACAACTTCTGTCAAATGGTTAAAAATTGTCCTCATTATATCCGTGTATTCTCTTCTAGATATAATGCGGACGTCCTCACTTAACAGGTCTCATCGTCCAGAGAGAGAGAGAGAGAGAGATGGAGAGAGAGAGGGAAAGAGAGAGAGAGAGAGAGGGAAAGAGAGAGAGAGAAAGAGAGAGAGATGAAATATCGTGGGAATGTTTCGTGATATCCCGGTTTTGTGCGGTTCCTGTGGCCACTTGATCGTGGTTTCTTGCAGTTGCGACATGTGCCTGTTGGGTTTGTTTTGCCGAGTGATCTGGCCACCGCTATTGTAGATAAACATTTACAATCATACCTCCATCACATCTGGAATGCATTGCACGTTCTTTATTTGTTTAACACTAATCACTCTTGATTGGCAAATTAAGTCGGCAAATATTGAGAAAATTACATGTGATCGCCTGATTTTATCTCCCCGCTCTAACAGCCCTGCATCTCTTTGACGCGGCAAATGGCCATTATATGGCGTTTAAGAATCGCTTATGTATTTAGTGGCGCGTTGTACAAACTTAAGCGGAGTTTCATGCCACAAACGAAGAAGTTTTTGATATATTTCCATGCCCAATGATAAAGGAGATATAAGAAGTATATTTTATGATTATAAATCCGCAATGTCGTGATGTTTGGCCAAAATTCGCAAACCTTACGACAGACTCCCAACTCGTCTTTTTATATACGGGACATCTTAGGATCCGACTCGGGACATCTTGGGAGTGCCGACAAATTTCCGGAGTATGAACACGGACAGAGAGACCAACCTTCCATCACCTACCCTTCCGGCCACTATGCAGGTCACGTATTGTCACACCAGCCTCTGATCCCAACCGCCAGGGCACATCCATTGGCTTACAGAGGTAAACTCTAAAATTCTTATAACCGAGATAGCATCATAAAGTTAAAAAGAGATAGAATTATTAAAAAGATAAGAAAACCCAAAACGAAACCCAACGAAAAATGACAATAAAAAGAAATACATGTATAATGAAAAAAGACCCCCCTCGATTGCAAATTCTCTGCGACATAATAAAAAAGTTTACTCCTTTATGAGATTCACTTTCAGTGAATCATTTGGTAATTAGACCCTCCGTCTTTATATCATTTTCATTTGTTTATTGTAGGATTTAAAGTTTTCGTACTTTTAGAGGTTTGGAGTATTTTGTGTTTTGCGCGAGTGTGTCATAGTGTAAAATGTTTTCATATCTGATTTCATTTCTTTAAATCATAGATTAATTAATTTAAAAAAAAGATATTTGTATTCATTTATTTTGTTTGTTTATCTCTAGATTCTCCCATAGATATATCACAACTTCGAAATTGAATAAATATATTTCCTTATATTTGCATCGGCGTCAGGTACCATTCCTGATCTTTTATAATTAGTGCAATTAGGAATAAGAAACGATAGAGGACGAGAGACTGAAGAATAATTTAAAAAATGAAGGTGCTGACAAATATTTGTCTCTTGTTTTGTTCAATAAATGTTAGCTACCCTATTCAAGTTAGGGCGGAGTTCTCGAAGAGTTATTTAACTCATTTATTTATCTATTTTATTAATTATTTAATTTGATAAGAGCAAATGATATAGAATTAAATGAATGTCGACTTCTGAATATTTTATATATTTTTCATTGTATCTGTCTGCAGATTATACTATTGATGTATCTTGATCTCAATATCTGCAGATACCAAATCTGTATTTCAATCTTTAATATTCGGTTTCTTTGGTTACAAATTATACATGATGATGGGGACCGTTTTCTAATAAGCCATCAATATCTATGAACATTATCCAAGTCTAATCACCGCTGTGTATAAATATTAAATTGTGGTAACACGTTGTACTAGTATATTTTCCTGCACAAAATAAGTAAATCAATCAAGTTTTTTTTCCATCACTGTTTATTCTTACCAATTCAAAGTTCATGAATTAGTTGGTTCATATTTATTCATCCATTTCTATTTTCAGCAACTATACATACAACATTGTATCAATGCAAACAATTTTACTTCTCACATTTCGTGAATGATGGTGTGTTTAATTTTTGTATTCATATCAATTTTGAAAGTACATATTACTGTGAAAATGAACCCCCACAGGCCTTAATCTTTTCTGTGTAAAGACTAGCCTTGTTTTATGTAGATGTGTTCCATTTTGTTTATATTAGTGATACATATTTATTGGGTTAAAGGATTCAGAAAAATTAAGTGTACAGTGGTTGTATATGTAACCCGAAATGCATATCAGATATCGTAAATGAGGAAAAATCGCCAAAAATAAAAACACCATAATTTTTGTTTTTTCTTCTTCATATAAATGATATCCGTGTTAATTTGCACCAAAAATTGAAGTGTTAGAATTTCAAACTACTCTCCATTATTTTAAAAAATGTCATTTTAGAAAAAATACGCTTACGCTAAATAGATTTTAGAATACCAAATTACCAGAATATGAAATAGAAAATTATATATACGTACATGTATAAAGTTTAGGTACTCTTAAATCAAATTCCGCGTTGAAATTGCCATATCTTTACAATAGTGGAATCAGGAATTATTCTGAAATTATCATAGTGATACTGTAGATATTTCTGAGATCAGTGCTTTTTATTTAATCAAAATTGGACCAGAGATGAGTTCCAGAGAATTGTTTTAATCATGGTTTTTAAATGAAATATATAGGGGAAATTTTCTTTGGGAACGAACTTTTGGTCAAGGAGTGTGTGTTGGTCAAGCAATGAATTTGCATGTTACAAACGAAATTGAAGTATTTTTTGGTAACATTATTTATACTTAAATTCATTTAGACGTCAGAAAACCGCATAAGACTGCAATTTTGAAATAGCAGTAAAGTATGAAATGTTAGTGAAATTAAATAAGAATGAGTGAAATTCATATAGAGAATAGTATCATGGAGGATATGCATGTGTAGAAAATGCATGGTTTTTGGGCGAAGGTAAGAACACGTGATAGTGGCGAGGCTTACCGCGAGCCATCTTCACGGGCTCCACACTAGCCCAAATATTATCAATATTTCAAGAATATTCGATGTGTTTATACTTACAGACAATTGCGCATTTCACTGTAGAAAAATAACATAGAGGCATCGCCTCGGTGTTTGTGTCGTTGACGCTACAATTTGAAACATCAAAACACATAAACACGTCAAAATAAAATCAAACGCACGAGGAATGTTAGGACATTGGCCGAATTATTGACTTACTGTCATTGCGTCACACCAAGTGGTATTGCAGGACAAAACTAATTTTGGGGTACTTAAAAAGGGACTGGTTCACGATTTTTGAACAAAATATTTTTTTATTTTTTATGTGAAACATTAAGAATATAACTCATTTAATGTTGACAGCCAACATTTTGACCTCCTGAATGCAAAAATGAAAGCAATATTTTAGCCTTAAATCTGTGTTATGCAAACAAAGACTCAAGTCTTTTCATGTATACAAACACACCAGTGAAATGTTAGTTTTGTAATATAAAGCATCTAAATTTTGCTTAGTCACAAATTTTAACTTTTAGATGACACATTTTACCTGAAGAATGCTTGAAATGTAAAAGATATAATAAACTTAGATCGATATCCATTTCTTTTGAAAATTTCGTAAACAAAAACATACCGCAATCTTTGTTTACAAAACAAAAAATGAACTCTCTAAAATGAGCTTCTGTGATAATGTATAACCTTAATTTTTGTGTGAAATCTTTTAAACACATTAGGCAGTAGATTCTGATCATCAAAAGTGAAAAAACAAAATTTTGGGGAAAATCGTGAATCAGTCCCTTTAAAATTTGTTTTGCAGTTTATGAAGTGCTAACTATCCGAAACCAATTTATACTCTATTTGCTATCAACTTCATTCCTAACATGTAAATATCATGTTAAAAATGGTGTCCTTCATTTATACAGGATTGCAAAATTAGTTACACTGACAAAATTACATTGATCGATCCTGTTGTAAACAAATTACAGACAATTGTTGCATGTACATGTATATATGTACAGAAATGGCTAGCTTATAATAATACATAAAATGGCGAGAAATATATGCATCCTAAAAGAGGTAACACAATGAAAAGCACAAAGATTAATAAAAAATAGAAAAAAGAAAGGAAAGATAAAGGTCACCCCAGCGACATATTGAAATGGTTCCTTTTTAAAATAATCAGATTTAAAGTCATTCAAGTGGATAATACTATACTGTGAGGTCAACATGATGCAAACCTAAGAAATACAATACCTATATTGACCGAACGCGTAAGACGAGGTGACTAGTGTACTTCGAGTAAAGCTAAAGCATCGTATTAACCAGGAAAATGTCATTCATTGCTTCATTTTATGATCATCGAAACTGGTTACTATGATTTACTAAACGATATCTTGTCGGCCATTTTTGTGTACAGCTAGAGTGCAACTAGAGTCGACGGTAAAAGGAGACATGAATTTTCACAGGATGACCAAAATATGATATTAAGTTTATCAATTTGGGAATTTCCAACTTATTTTTGGTCTGATGCTGGAAAAATCCAATGCTACATTTACATATACCGCGAGAATACGTGGAAGGGAACGTATAACGTTCTATTTTCTTTATATTGTTGGATCTCAGCTGGCGAGAATGATCTACATTAATCAATTATATGATAAAAGAATTTATTGTTTATATTATACGATGATGTAAATTCCATCCGAGATGTTTTGATATTTCTAAGTAACGTTAACTCAGTGAAAGTTGTAATCGCATATCTTTCAGAATTTTTTAAATTATTTGTGCAGAGTCATAGTGTATTTCATTATTCAATCAATAAATTATTAATAATGGTATACACTCCTTAATATTTCAAATTATGTGTAAATATATTTCAATTACGCCTTTTGATATATTTTCATTAAACTATCAAATTAAGTATTTTAAAAAATAAATTAGAATAGATTTGAAATACTGTTCTTTTGTAATGGTTTTGAATATTCCAGGTTTTCCAGTGGAATCGTTGCTGGACCTACAAGATACTGCTTCACTACCCATTCCTCTTCCTGTGTATATCAGGTCTCGTTCTCCTGGGGAAGCTGCCGGATTTATGAAACCCAAGAAGTGTCGGAGGAGTCGCACAGTGTTTACCGAGCTGCAGTTGATGGGATTGGAGAAGAGGTTTGAAGCCCAGAAGTACCTATCTACCCCCGACAGGATCGAACTTGCGGAATCCCTCGGACTTTCACAGGTTCAGGTCAAGACGTGGTACCAGAACCGCCGGATGAAATGGAAGAAATGTGTATGTTTGCTTTAAGCTATTATGATATATATCTCATTTATTCTAAACCTTTTCGATGTCTACAAGTCTATGCATATTGGATTAAAGTAATGTTACATGTAGTTCTAATTCTGAAAATTTTATTATTATTATTGATAAACTTAAGTAAGTGTAAGATTTTATTAAAATAAAGATTTGGATTCTATTAAATAGATAGCGTTATATAGAGAAACTTTTTGGACGGGAAGACCATAATGCAATTCTGCTTCCTTTAGAGCCTCTGATTCTAACGCAATTATTACATGCAAGGTGAAGATAACGAACAGTGATCAATCTCTTAACTCCTATAGCAATATTCCATTTTCACCTGCATATGGTGTTTATATATCTCAACTGATTCGATATGCAAGAGCTTGTTTTGGGTATAGTCAGTTTTTAAATCAAGGTGGGCTACTGACAAACAAGTTGATGGTGCAGGTATTTCAACAGTCTCGATTGAAGTCAGCATTTCGCAAATTCTATGGTCGTTATAACGGTCTAGTTCGTCAATACAACCTCGCATTGGGTCAAATGCTGTCTGACGTGTTTCATACCGATTGTTAAGCTGTTCTTGGCACACTGATTTTGACTGCGGATAACTCCGTTTACCTGATCAGGGTATGGGGCTCACGGCGGGTGTGACCGGTCAACAGGGGCTGCGTACTCCTCCTAGGCACCTGATCCCACCTCTGGTGTGTCCAGGGGTCCGTGTTTGCCCAACTATCTATTTTGTATTGCTTGTAGGAGTTATGAGATTGATCACTGTTCGTTATCTTCACCTTGCATAAGCAATACAAAATAGATAGTTAGGCAAACACGAACCCCTGGACACATCAGAGGTGGGATCAGGTGCCTAGGAGGAGTAAGCATCCCCTGTTGACCGGTCACACCCGCCGTGAGCATTATATCCTGATCAGGTAAACGGAGTTATCCGCAGTCAAAATCAGTGTGCCAAGAACGGCTTGATAATCGGTATGAAGCACGTCAGACAGCATTTATGTAATAACATAAGTTCATAAACCTTAATGATTTCTTTCATTGAAATAACAAATCAAAATTTTACAACAAAAACTTCTAACACCAAAATGACAGCTAATATTGCTTTGAGGACATTCTACAAAAGATATGAAGCTATACTTTTGATACAAATAGTGCCAAATTGCAATTAAAGATTCGCTGTCTCACAGTACATGGAACATTAAAATAATTTAATTTAAACATCTTTTATTATGGATAACAGGATAAGATTAGGCAGCAGACATACAAAGCTGATCAAAATTAGGATATAAACAGATATACCCAAACTCTCTTACTGGTTTCAGATTTGATATCACAAAATTTTATTTCCAAATTTCATTACCCATCAGTATTGAAATACGGGATCTGTTCAAATATTTGAGAATTAGGAAAAGAAGAATAGGCGTGAGCTGTGTTTTGATAGTAATTATAATGTTCTATATACCCGAGATATATCGACTGATTCGATACGCAAGAGCTTGATCTGCGTATGGTCAGTTTTTTAATCGAGGCAGGCTACTGACAAACACGCTGATGATGCAGGGGTTTCATCAGTCTCGTTTAAAGTCAGCATTTTGCAAATTCTATGGTCGTTATAACGATCTAGTTTGCCAAAACAACCTACCATTGGGTCAAATGCTACCTGACGTGTTTCATACCGATTGTTAGACCGTTCTTGGCACACTGATTTTGACTATGGATAACTCCGTTTACCTGATCAAGATATAGGGGTCACGGCGGGTGTGACCGGTCAACACGGGGTGCTTACTCTTCTAGGCACCTGATCCCACCTCTGGTATTTTCAGGGGTCCATGTTTTCCCAACTCTCTCTATTTGGTATTGCTTATAGGAGTTATGAGATTGATCACTGTTTGTTAACTTCACTTTTCATCAAGCTGTATATATGTCCAAGAGCGATCAAAATTTGTAATTCTAAATTGATGCTCATCAGTCATTTATACGAAACCCTTTTAATCTGATTTCAAAATGTGTGAGAACAGGGAACAAACCAATCACCTTTTGGCTTTGAATGATTGTTGCTGTTTGTGGAAGCTAAATCGTAGATAAAGTATAATGTTTTCTACTTGTTACAGGTTATGCAAAACGACAAACCTGTTGGACAACCAGCTGTAATGAAAATTCAGGAAAAAAGCAACTCCGGTGAAGATGAACGTATAAGTGTACCGGAAGTGACGATGCCTTCTGTGTCATCATGACCTTTCATGTCATTGGGCAGCTGTTCGATTACAATTTTGTATGCAAGACTTTCGAGAGGACGGTGTTTGTTTGAAATGATAATCGTTACATTGTCGTATAATAAGAAACTCAGCCATTGATACATGTACCCATAATATGAAATTAACACTTTTTACTACATGTGCCTTATTTCATCACATCTCTAGATCTATAAAAAAAAAAAGAAGAAAAAACCCTTGGAAAAAAACTACTGAATATAAGTCTTGATTTGGAAACTTGCTGATCATCTTAAGACATGACATAATGATGCTCCCCCTTTGCCAGAGTTTTGAAATTTTCCATGAAGACATGCACATTTCCGTATCGAATTCTTTCTACATATTACAGGGCGATTCACATCTACCACATCGTCGGAAACCCACGGCTGATTACGCTTCGTTCCTCTTTCCATCACCTGTGGGTCAATTCATTGCTACTCGCTCGTTCTCATGAATAAATATTTAAAAATATCATCCAATCAAAGTAATCGTTATAGTAACGGAACTCTTCTGTTTTTAAAGGTAGCATCAATTTAACGTTGCTACCACAAGAATTGTATACTGAAATTGGGCTGAAAACGTCTTGTTGATTGGACAGATTCGCTCAGGGTATACGATAAGCGCCCAATCAAATTGCCTCATTAATTATTCATGAGAACGATCGAGTAGGAATGAATGGACCCACGGGTGATGGAGAAAGGAACGAAGCGTAATCAGCCGTGGGTTTCCGACGATGCATCTACCAGTGTTTTCATCAACGCAAAACATACCTTGTAATGAAAGTGTCTCACAATATGATTATATATATTTTGTAATAAGGTATGCCATATTTGTTTTGCTATGATTAACATTAAATATTGATAGAAGCACGGTGTCCTTTGCTAAAATATATTAGCAATTTCGTGAACAAAATTATTAATCTTGTTCACAAGGTTTGAAAATGGAAATGAAGAAATTCTTCATTTCGAATGTTTAAGAGAAGCTGTCAGTAATCATGGAGAATTTTTTGGAAAGTGCAAAAAAAAATTTATTGAAAAATTCTACAATTTTATGCAATGTTAATGATAAAATCATTGAAAACGCATGTGTGAGTCACTTAGATTCAAATAACACAGAGTTATTGATCACTTTGTTGTTACCTGAAAAAACAGTGAAATATACCTCTTTAAAGTCCAAAATAAATACAATTAAGATAATAAGATGCATATTTTTTTAGTTTAAGGTAAAAGAAAAAGGCCTATATAAAATGTTGTTGAAATAAGAAATTTAAATATCTCAGCAAAAAATGGTTGCCATGGCAACTACCATACCTTGCATTGTATACAGTCAAAAATTCAATAAAACAATAGATTTTTGAGCTAACTTTTTTCAGAAACGCAACACAATCATGCAAGGTCTGTACAAGAAATGGTGCTATCATGAATTTTTATATAAGAATTGAAGTGGTAGAAAAATTTGAATTTTTAATGTTTCCGAGGGGGAAAATACTAACCCCTTTCTCCCGCACCGAAAATTAAACAATTAAGTCCTTTCTCCAAAGTCGCACCGAAAATTAACAATTAAGTGCGTTCTCCAAAGTCGCACCGAAAATTTAACAAAAAAAGATAAAGTCCAAAATCGCCGCAAATTTTTTTTATTGTCACTAAAATCGAAATGAATAGAATGTAAAGATAATGTAAAACTTATCCGGTACCAATTTTGATGCACCAGATGCGCATTTCGACAAATAATGTCTCTTCAGTGATGCTTAACCGAAATGTTTGAAATCCGAAATAACTATGAAGTTTTAGATCTAAATATAGCCAAAAACAGCGTGCCAAAAAAGTGGAGCCAAATTCGTCCAAGGATAAGAGCTATGCACGAGGGAGATAATCCTTAATTTTGAAATGAATTTCTAAGTTTTATAACAGCAATTCAATAGACATCCGTATTTTCAAGCTAGTAACGAAGTACTAAGATAATATTTTCAAGTTTTTTTCTTCCTCCCGATGACTCTGATGTCCTTAACTTCTAAAGTTTCTTGTGACCGGTCGACAGGGGATGCTTACTCCTCCTGGGCATCTGATTCCACCTCTGGTGTCTCCAGGGGTCCGTGTTTGCCCAACTATCTATTTTGTATTCCTTATAGGAGTTATGAGATTGAACACTGTTCGTTATCTTCACCTTTCATCGGTTAGATTACGTATGATATACAAAATTGAAACATTTTTATACACATCCTTTATAACTGTGTGATAAACAATCCCTGCCTTTGGTATACTATCTAACAGGGCCTGGAATCGTAAATAAAGGGGATATATGATAAATGCATTGACGACAATTTGGCCGCATATGATTCATTGAACGATAATTCTTCTTATCCTTTACATGTAAAACTTATACAGTACCAATTTTGATGCACCAGATGCGCATTTCGATAAATATAATGTCTCGTCAGTGATTCTCAACCGAAATTTTTGAAATTCGAAATAACAATAAACTTGTAACATCTGTTATTTCCCCTCACAATATATCTGCATAAATATACAATGTCAGTCTTCATGGAAAGCCTCCATTTATAAAGGCGATTTTTTTGTTACAATTTATAATTGTTCTTTGTGGTCAGTGAAATCTGTATACAGTGCAAGGACATCTTTTCGAAAAGGTTTAGTAATATGGTATTCATGATCTTGTGCATTTTCAAACAGAAAATTAAACAAGACTTATGTTAAGATCACCATTTCACACACCACAACAAGGCAACCATTAAAAGATCTTAAGCGTGTGAAATTCTCATTGAAACCTTTTATTTCCAGAATAGTTAACTTCCTCTATTTCAATGATAATAGCTCATTTTCATTTTTACGTCGTTTCGATATATCCCAGTAAACTCGAAATGAAAGACACCACAGTTTTTCAAATCTGCTTCTTACTTGGATATTTTATTGAACATAGATGTTTACGACAAACTAACATCTCAACTCTATGACAAACGGGATTAATTCAGATTCTTCATTGCCAACTTTCCATATTTTTGTAGCATTATTCCATTATCACCTGCAAATGGTGTATACCGGTATGTCTTTTAACTGATTGGATACTGAAGAGCATGTTCTGTGTATGATCATTTTTGAAATCAGAGCAGGCTACAGACAAACAAGTTGATTTACCCAGGGTTTTTTAACAATCTCGTTTATAGTCGTTAAAACGATCTGTTTAGAAATTCAACCTATCGTTAGGTCGAATGTTGTCGGGTGTGTGTCATGCCAATTTGTAAGGACGTTCGTCACAAACTAATTTGACTCCGTTACCTGATCAAGATATAGGGCGGGTATGACCAGTTATCAGGGGGTGCTTATTCCTCCCAGCACATGACCCCACCTCTGGTGTGTCCACCGTCCGTGTTTACCCCATCTTAATTACATTGTATGTATCCTTTATACGAATTACAGTATGAGATTGATCACTGTTCGTTATCTCCACTTTTTGTCTTAGAGGCATTGTTACAGATAACCATGGGCAATGATAGTGTATCATTAGTTAATAACGGCCTAAGGTTTAGACGAAAAGGTGCCCATAGTTTCGTCTTGTGAAATTCAGCAAATTATGTACATTAATAAACCTGAACCGTAGATGAATTTTTCTCACATAATAACCAGTGTGAGACAGATTCTACCCGTGCGAGATAGCCATACGAAATTTTTTGTCTTACTCGTACGATATCTTTGCGACGTCATATATTTTCTGATTCATATTAGACGGTGAAGTAAAATATTTTGTATTGTTTTCTTCAAATTTGAATTTGATATTCCTTTCTGGTGTACAACCTTGGATTTTATAGTTCACACTTGAAGTATAAACCATTTTTGGGTATGTTCTCTCATTCTGTGTGATTAGTTTTTGCATAAATATTCGAATGGGTGTTTTGATAATTTAGAATGTTCTTGAATTAATGCACTAAACTGTGGATAAAGTGCGAGAAGAATAATCCTCCATTACTTACTCCTGTGAGATAGGGAAATCCGGCGACGAGTAAGAGGCCCTAGATTGTGAATCTTGTCCCTTCGGTGGAATTTCCCTATCTCAAACTAGGTGGAATCTCCCTATCCGACAGTCGTAGTAATGAATGATTCTAATAGTCACTCGCCATCTTGCGTATTCATTGATTGGTTGTGGTACATGTAGCTTGTATCACATACGTAATGGAAAACAGTGTATAGGTTAAAGTGCAATATTTTTATTTGGATAAAAAGTGTGCGCCTCAGGCTTTAGAACAAACAACACAGAGGAATACCCCATTGTGTTTGAAAGGGGGACATTTCAGACTACCACACTGGGCTTCCACTGGATAGAAAAGGTATCCATCCTTGTTTCCTTGCCCCCCGTGTAATCTCTTGGGGTGGTCATCCACACAGGTGTAGGTGGAGGCGGCTACGTGCTCATGGCGTCCGGTCATTAAATATCCACTGTATTCTTTTCCCCACCCTCGATGCAGTCTTTCCTAGCTAAAAAAAACCCCAAAGTAAATGAAAGGTGAAGATAACGAACAGTGGTCAATCTTATAACTCCAATAAGCAATGCAAAATAGAGAGGTGGACAAACATGGATATACCAGAAGTGGGATCAGGTGCTTAGTAGGAGTAAACATCCCCTGTCGACCGGTCACACCCGTCGTGAGCCCTATATCTTGATCATATAAACGGAGTTAACCGTAGTCAAATTCAGTGGGCTAGGAACGGCCTAAACATCTCTTGAAATAATAAGATCAACCAGTATTGTGTTGCTTTGTCTGCTTGTTATACGTCTCTTCGAGAGTATTTCACCAGCTTTTAATTTGGATCTCCGTGTCAACGCCTTTCGCGACCTGAGATCTCCGGTTTAATGTCTCATCCAACAGAGTCGCGATTTGCACTTATCAATACCGAAGGAACATCCACCCATTTTATTTTAGAGGGGCTCGAATTCACGACCTTCCGATCACGAAGCGAACTCAGAAATCACTGACCCACCGTGACGAGTGCCAACGAACATTGAATATATTTAAACGGCTTGTTGTACTTAAATATTCAAGAGAATTTAGCGTTAAATATTTGGGGAATTATCAAACGCCAACTTTTCGGAACTTGATAGAAGCGAAATGTTTCGGGTGCAAATTAACGCCTAAAAGCCATAGTGAAATTCAAAGAGATATTTGAGAAAGAAAGAAACAATAGATTGTTCTGCGTATGATCAGTTTTTGAATCGAGGCAGGATACTGACAAACAAGTTGAAGTTGCAGTCTCGTTTAAAGTAACCATTTCGCAAATTCTGTGGTACTTATTGCAATCTAGTTTGCCAATACGACCTACCATTGGGTCGAATGCTGTCTGTCGCGTTTCTTACCGATTGTTAGGCCGTTCTTGGCACACTGATATATACTAAAGACAACTCGAGTGCTTACTCCTTCTAGGCACTTGATCCCACCTCTGGTATATCCAGGGGTCCGTGTTTGCCCAACTCTCTATTTTGTATTGCTTATAGGAGTTATGAGATTGATCACTGTTCGTTATCTTCATCTTTCATTGAATGACTTTTATGCTTGAAAGTCATTTATATCTCAAGTATTTAAGTCTTTTCCTTTACCTGGGATAACTATGACAGATTTCTTGCCATCAGCCTCACAGACCGCACATGGCACATCATGATTTTGGACCTTGGATAGCTTGCCAAAACTACGAGTCTCGTACTCGGCACCGTAGACAAAACCTCTTTCTGCATGAGTAGTATGATCGTGTCCCCACTGTGGATTCTCTGGTAAACAAATTGGTTCCACAGCACCACCTCTGTGAAGATAATGAGATCCCCCAGCAAAACCTGTAAAAACAATACAACTCGCGTTTACGAAAGTGAGAAGGTAAGGCGTTGGTTTTTTTTACCGTGTAGATTATCATCATATCATCTTTACAGAAATGATATATTAAGCACAAAATATTAGAGAATCCTTATACACAGAAAACAAAATTTATTTTTCTTGAAAAATAGTTTAAAATGATTTTTTTCCCAATTTGACATTATTTTTCCTGGCGGACAAATATATTAACCACAACGGATAAAAAAGTTTTCGAATTCATTAGATCATAAAGAATTGTCTCGTTTAAAGCCATTATTCACAAATGAAGCATTTTGCAAAATCTATGGTTGTTATAACAATCTAGTTTGCCAATACAACCTGTCATTGGGTCCAATGCTTTCTGAAGTGTTTCATACCGATTGTTAGGCTGTTCTTAGCACACTGATTTTGACTACGGATAACTCCATTTACCTTATCAAGATATAAGGCTCACGGCGGGTGTGACCGATTGACAGGGAATTCTGACTCCTCCTAGGGACTCTATCACACCTTGTGTATATCCAGGGGTCCGTATTTGCCTAATTTTCTATTTTGTATTGCTTGTTGGAGTTATGAGATTGATCATACGTGGATGCATTAAATGTTCTATCAAGCCCCTATCTTTGCTATTCACGAAAATATTATCAGTTGTGAAGGAGAACCTTCAAAAGCACTGTGCGACTACATATGCCAGAAGTGGTGTAAATCAAATGTGGATTCTAAAAGATTCTTGTAACAACATTGTCTTTGTTTGTAAGACTCATTATCAAAACTGTATTTTAAACGAACGTGGCAATAATTCCACTTTTGGCAAACGGACTTTTACTCCAACTGCCCTTTCAAAAGATGAAATTCTTCAAACTCATGCTTCCGTTTTGGACACATTTAATATTCCAGTCAATGGGTCGGATGGATATGAATACTGGATTTTTAAACTTCATAAAAACCCTTACAAACATACATTGCTGGATCCAGTAAATGTTTTATCAGGCACCTATCTTTGCTCCTCGCGAAAATGTTAGCAGCTTGAAGGAGAAACTTCAAACGTACTGTGCGACTACATATGCCAGAAGTAATGTAAATCAAATGTGAATTCTAAAAATATCTAAAGAACTTTTAGTCAATTTGAAATTGCAAAACTTTGTTGAAATCAACAACATCAAAACGTATGACTTTCTAACATTTTTCACAACCATTCTTCGCGATGAATGAAAGACTAGACTTTCTGATATTATAGACAGTTGCTTCTTCAAAATAAAAAAAATGGAAAACGGAAATATTCATATCTTGTGATCAGTTATCCAAAAATTACTTTGTTAAACACCACTCTATTTCCATGCACAAGTACGCTGAAGTTGATATAAAAAAATATTCTGGAGTTCCTCAGTGACAGTATCTTCGTAGTCTTTAGTGATCAGGTCATCAACAGCCTATTGAAATTCCCATGGGCAAGAATTACGCTTCTTTGTTAGCTGAGATGTTTTTATATTCTTACGAAATAGAATTTATTAAAAAATTTCTACGCGAGAAGAAAAAAATTCTTGCTGTGGCCTTCAATTTGAGGAATCACGGATTCAGTTTAGTCTTATTTAATCTTTATGACATAATTTGTAATTTTTATCTGTACTCCTTATCAGATTGAATTTTTAATTGCGCTATAAATACTTGGACATGTATGTTACATTAAAAACCTTGATTTACGATAGTAAAAACTTGGATGCTTTGATTTAGTATATTAAATACGTCAACACTACAGCTGATTCAATCAATCTACAGTTTACTGTCATACAGAAATGTTGGTTAGGAATATGTTTAGAAATATTTTTCGTTTTTCGTATTTAGGAAAATATTTCGATGTTCTAGAGAGGTTTTAATATATATCAGTCAGTGGAGCAGAGAGAGAGAGAGAGAGAGAGAGAGAGAGAGAGAGAGAGAGAGAGAGAGAGAGATTGATTGATTTATTTATCGTCTGATGCAGTCTGTGTGTAACTAGTAATTGTCCGTTTGTGTGTAAGTGCAAGGTACATACGAAATACATTTTACCCCCATTTATCAAGACATAGCTCGTCTAAATACCGTCGTTTTAAACAGAATTAGCTGCTGTCCAG
The DNA here is from genome assembly GCF_947568905.1 of Ostrea edulis. NCBI lineage: Eukaryota > Metazoa > Mollusca > Bivalvia > Ostreida > Ostreidae > Ostrea > Ostrea edulis. Next base: position 23,221,349 of record NC_079165.1, on the reverse strand, counting down.
GACAGCACATCATGATACTTCAGAATGAGAAATCATTGAACCACGTAGACAATAATAAACCCCTATGAGATAATGCAAATAAAGGTTACCGCTGTAAACTAATGTCGCCCCTTCACGACACTTCCAGCGACCCCAACGGGTATACACAGCACCACTTGTTGAGGAAGATGATGCCATTCCATACTGGATATTGGCTACTAACAGGACTGCCACACCAACAACGAAGCTCATCTTAAGGTGTAAGGGGAAACAAAACGATACATAAGTTATGAAAATTGACGGTTTTAGGCCCTTTACAAGTCATCATAAATTATATTCTTTTCTACAATATTGCCCTGGAAAAGCAATTAAATAATATAATTATGATTTATGGCATCTTAGCATTATCATAGAACGACTTTTTGAAGTGTAACACAGTAAGATATGAAACTATTCCTTACCTTCATCTAAAACCAAGTTTGATTTCAGTTGTTGAAGCTTGGCTAAGATGTGCCTTAAATAGACAATACAGCACCTTCTGTTCCTCATTGACATCGTATATCTGTTTATCGTCTTAGATAATATGATATCAAGTCAACAAACAAGTTTTTAATTGCTAAACTCGTTACACGAGGTATCATAAACTAGGTATTCACTTGACGCCTGAAGACAACAGGTGTTACTTTCACATCAAGTGACAAATGAATACCATTTTTCTCAAAAATGGACTAGAGAAGATGCTCATTGATTCCTTCCTTGTTTAGAATATTTGACAGCATATGCACACAATTATATCTAATATTATTCAATAACATGATATCAAGTCAACAAAGATGTTTGTAATTTCCAAACTATTTACACGAGCTTCCATAAATTATCTACTCACTTGACGCCTGAATACGACAGGTGTTAATTTCATATTAAGATGCTCATTGATGCCTTCCTTGTGTAGTAAATTTGACGGTATATGCACACAACTGTTATTTTAAGTTATTTGCAAAATAATTATTGTTAAAAAACTATGAATTATCAATTTGTATGTCCCACAATTATGTTATTTTAAGTTATTTGCAAAATAATTATTGTTAACAAACTATGAATTATCAATTTGTATGCTACACCATCTAATTTTAATATATAATTAGATATCGCGGGTTTGACATTAGTCAGTAGGAATGCTTACTTCTCCTGGACACACAGTCCCATCCTTGGTTATATATAGTTAATGAAAATCAGAATGACACATTGTATCCAAACAAGACGACTCCTTTATGACGTCACAATAACGTGAAGTGGTAGCAATTGCTTTCCACATTTGCCACTCATATTTTGCAAGAAATATAATGTACCATTGTTCAATTGAAGTTGAATTGTTAGAACAATTATTTTCTATTAAGACTTCGAATCAATTTTTCTTATGAATTAGTTTTCTACAGGGTGTAGAAGCAATCTTGAAATATGATGGAATAAAAGACTGAGCTTATTTACGACAAAGAAGGTTGCTTATGTAAATTGTATGTATTGCTCTGTTGAAAAATTTGATTGTAAGCGAAAATCCGACATGTTATTCGAAATGAGGATAAGAAAACAACCGGAAACGGATGGCAGAATTGATTAGAATCCATTTAACGAGAACTGTTTTCTCACATGATTGCAGAATCCATATGTATGAAAGACGAAAGGACATTGCAAGGTGAAAACATTCACTCAATCAAATTTAGATGACTATGAGGAGCTTAGTAAAAGCTGAACACCTTTGTACCTTCCATTGAAAAACAAGCATAACGCTGAATATTTTTCAAAATGAGATAAAATCCCGGAGAATGAATAGCAGAATATGTAATGAGCGAAAAAAGTTAATAAATGTGAACACTTACAGGGGTCTTTGTTTTTCCTATTCTTAATTTTGTGTTCTTTATAGGATTACTGGGATTAAGCACTGTTTGTTATCTTTACTTTTCATCGTTGATTTTGCTTTGTTGACTCCAGATGAAGAATCTGACTTGGCAAACACGGATCACTGTAAACATTAGCAGTGAGGAGAGAATGGTCAAATTTAATCCTGACACTATGTGTAAGGTGTCTTCAGAAAAACAAAACTACCGGTAATGTGATTTTTAATTTGAATATTTTGTTATTCTATTAAGAACATATACAAGGTTTCTTTTTATCACATGGCCTGCAGCAACTACATGGGCGAGATCTAGAAATAAGATCCACTTTCATATTTTTCCAGCGTCTGAAGAAAATCTTGTTTCCACGGGAGGGAAGTCCATAAACCATCGTTTTTCGGAAACATTGACAAAAATGAAATCTGAAGGAAAGAAAGAGGAAATTGTGTTTGACGATGCGCGAGCAAAGACAATTCTAAAAATTTAAAATGGACGACTATATAAACTGTCAATGTTGTTATAGGGAAATACATTATGGGTGCTTGGTATGACCTTTCCTATTCAAATTCCTTTCTGATATATTGAAAGAAATCCTTCCAGTTTTATTATCTATATATTTTATTTATATTTACGATATGTACATATTCCAAACACAGGTACTCTGAAATTGAAATAAAAAATATGCTGGAGCTCGACAATATCTTGGTATTCCTTAGGAATCAGGTCTTCCAACAGTTTTTTGGAATTCCTATGGGCACGAATTGTGCTCCTTGTTTTTTTTTTTTATATTCTTATGAACCTTATAAGAGAGAAGAAAAAATCCCTTGCTATTGCCTTCAATTCAACATTTAGATATATCGACAACGTTTTATCTATTAGCAATGATAATTGTCATTCATGTGTCGATTCAATATATCCCTGTGAACTCAAAAGAGAAGACAACGGCGTCGTCCACTTCTGCTTCATACTTAGATATTCTATTGAAAATAGATATTAACGGCAAATTAACAACTCAACTTTATGATAAACGGGATGATTTCGTCAACTTCTCATATTTTTGTAGCAATTTTCTATTGCATGTATAACCTGCATCTGGTGTTTGTATCTCTGAAATGTTTCGATACGCAAGAACTTGTTCTGCGTAGGATCAGTTTTTAAATTGAGGCATGCTACTGACACACAAGCTGATGGTGCAGGGGTTTCAAAAGTCTCGTTTAAAGTAAGCAGTTTGGAAATTATGTGGTCGTTAATACGATATTGTTTGCCAATGCAACTTATCATTGCGTCAAATGCTGTCTGACGAGTTTCATACCAATTGTTAGGCCGTTCTTGCCACACTTATTTTGACTACGGATAACTCCGTTTACCTGATCAAGATATAGGGCTCACGGCGGGTGAAACCGGTCGACAGGTAATGCTCACTCCTCCTAGGCATATGATTCCACCTCTGGTATATCCAATGGTCTGTGTTTGCCAAATTGTCTCCTTTGTATTGCTTATAGGTGTTATGAGATTAATCACTGTTCGTTGTCTTCGCTTTTCATCACAAATACAGAACATAAAATTTCATTTTATAGAGTGGTTTTTTCTTTTAATTTATAAAAAAGGTCTCTATAGGAGAAACAATACAAAACAATTTCCTGGAAAGTGGGACGCGAAACAAAAACAAAAAAACCCAAAAACAAAACAAGAACAAATAAAAAAAAAGAAAAGAATGAAACATACTTAGAGAAGATATTTACAACGTGAAGATAACCCGAATTACATATGTAAAGTCTGTAAAACTGACACTTCATATATCTGTTATTATGTGGCCCAACTCTATGCCTCTATACATATTAAAACAAAATTAAGAATATTTTCTTGACTTGAAGGGATCTCCTTTTCCATTTCACATTATTGCATCAATCACGTGACTCAAAAGTTACACATAAAAAAATCCTGTAATAAATCGGTTCTAGACATGTTCAAGCTGTCGTTCATTTAAAATAGAGGATGATTAGATTTATAAAACGATAACAGATTTATTCCAAATGTTCAGAGGGATGTTCGAAAAAAGGAAATTGCTAATTTATGGCAACAAATATCGCAAATATCATAGTTACATGTATAACTTTAAAAGAAAAAAAATGCAGGATACATGTACATATGCAATATAAAATTAAAGTACGCTCACATTTTTAGTGGATGTATACATGTAATTAGGTTCTGTTAATATAGAATACTCTAATTGCCAAAGTTTCTAAGTCTTCTTTGTACCATTGTGTCTTATTTACAATTCATCATTCCAACATTTGACTGTTTGGATTTATTCGAAATGACTAAACATTTCCACTCCAGTTTTGATTTCGTTACTTATTAACTTCAGGTTGTTTACAGAGGAACTAAAATTTGTTTTATCAGTGGCGGTCGGTGTCTTCTTCGGATAACATACTGAAAGTATTTATCAAAGGAGAGGGCTTACATAGAGTCAGAGTCCGCTGCCCAATCTAACATTTACTTTCGATAAAAAGATGTTCTAAATGAATTCAAAGAAAAGTAGATATTTTTGTGAAGGCAAGTTTCTCAAAAAGGTATCGTTTCGTGGCATTATTTTCTTATTACAACTTTTAATGTGACTTATATGAAATTTCCTGTTAAGTTGAATTGAATCCTCTAAATGCTCTGCTTCTTCGTAAACAATTTGAAACGTCCCATCCTTTTCATGTCGGTTTTTTAAACCAGTTTTGATGAAAAAGGTGACGATAACGAACAGTGATCAATCTTATAAAGAATACAAAATTAAGAAAACATCAAACATTGACCATTGGACACATTAAGGGACCGATCAATAATCATTGGGGTGTTGGGTCAATATCTATTGAGGGGACCGGTGCAAAATGCAATAGGAAATCAGATAAAGTTTTGTAATTTTCAAGAATAATTCTATTTTCATCCCGACTGGACCATGGTGCAAACTCTCTACACCATCTGACGTCAGTAAACACGCTTTACAACAAAACCACCATTTTTATCACCCAGTACAACAGTGTAGCATTCTTGTTACCAATGTAGATTATTGATACTTGTCGTTTTTTCGTTGTGTGTGTTATTTGTTTATGTAATATATGTCTCTTGATAAAGACGCGGGTTGCGTCGAAAATTTGAGTTTTAAATAACTAACAGTGTCGTGGCGTTTTCAGTGCTTTTATAATTTTTTTTATTGGCCTTGTAACAAGTAGGGTGTTGTTGGGTATATAAAAGCACGGATATATATATATATATATATATATATATATATATATATATGTATGTATATATGATCAGGATATGGGGCTCACGGCGGGTGTGACCGGTCAACAGGGGATGCTTACTTCTCCTAGGCACCTGATCCCACCTCTGGTGTGTCCAGGGGTCCGTGTTTGCCCAACTATCTAATTTGTATTGCTTGTAGGAGTTATGAGATTGATCACTGTTCGTTATCTTCACCTTGCATATATATATATATATATATATATATATATATATTTATATTTATATAATATTTATTTATATAAGTTCCAACAACACCCGATACCTAAAAGTGTCGGATCCACAACATGGATACAAGGCCAAATACCAAAAAATTATACAAAGCACTAAAATGACCAACGACACGAACAACCAGATTGTCAAATTTTCGGGACGACCCGTCCCTTCCTCGGGACAAACGAAAAGAATTACATAATGTGACCAATATTAACTGAGAATAATAACAAAAACCAGGGACCTATATACTAAGTATATAGGTCCCTGCAAAAACTACATATAAATACATCTAGCGCTACAACTACACTAATCTACAAACGTATTTACAAGGCAGACTACATGGTTTTGTTGTTGTTGGTTTTAGGCTTGTCAATCAATGTTAAAAGCAGAGCGAATTATGACATGCCTAATTTGTCCAAACAGCTGATCCAAAATGTACAAAGTGATAAAAATAGACTTAATTAATCTCAAGTGGAACGAGTTAACCATATTAAGTAGATAAATAATAAAGCTAACTCGTACCCAGAGAGATTCTATTTTAACTATGCATTAAGAATAAATAATTTATAAAACAAAATAATAAAAAAAAAATATTAATAAAAAAACTAGTAATAAAAATAATATATGTATATGAATTAACACTATGAAAATAAAGTATAAAATAAGAAATGAACAAAAATTTGAAAGAAAAATAATATAAATATCAAGTTTGAATAAGTAAACAAAGTGGACCAACTCAAAACAAAAACAAAGAATAAGCAGCCTAGGAAATTGAATCAACATCAGACATTCACGTACTGACCACGTCTAGGGTAGACGTGTAAAAAACATATAATCACGGAAACTGATAAATGGGTTTTACATATAAGTAATCGGTTTTGAAGGTCATAGTAAAAAAAAAAGGGGGGGGGGCTGACTGATTGTAAACAGAATTGAAAAGAAGAAAACAATTGTGTTTAAAAATGGTCATAGTACCACTGTTAGGGACATGATCAGACGAGTAGGTCTAGATTAAGCTTAAACTCTAGTAAGGATTTGGTCCGTATTCATCCTGGTGAAGTCAGTAGGTCTGTTGATACCATGCGGTTCGAATGACTTCAACATGTACATCCAGAATTTTTCCTTCTGCTTTCTTTCGGTATCTGACCAACTTGGGTTATGATCAATAACCACTACTGTCATGTCCTCTCATCGGTGGATATTGCCAGGGAATGTGTCACTACTGGTAAATCTTTTTTGGTTCTGATAGAGCACCGGTGGTTGTTGACCCGTCTGCGAAGGTCTGTAGTTTCTCCTATGTACTGCTTCAGACAGACATCGCAACTGGTGAGATAGATGCAGTTATTGGTTTTGCAGGAAAAGTTTCCCAATATTTTATGATTGCGGCCTGTGAAAGGACTGCTAAAACCCTCAGTGTCTGAGCTATATTTGCGTAATTGACATCTGAGGTCTGAGGATGTTTTGAAACCTCCATTGGGTAAAGGGTTATCCAGTTTGGTCCTTACTATCATATCCTTCAGGTTTCTGGGGCGTGTGAAGGATGCCGTCGATGGTTCATTAAAAACACTAGCCATTCATTTGTTGGCATGTAGAATAGGCAGTTTTTTTTCCAGAATACCATTGATGTTCTTGAGGGCGGGATGATACATAGTGACCAATGGAACCCAGTCATTCTGAGGGTTTTCTTTATACTGGACACTGTCAGTCTTGTCGAGACATCTCATCAATCGCGGACTGTACCTTGCAAGGATCATATCCTCTTTTAGTGAGATGAGTTCTGAGGATTGCTCCTTGTTTTTTGGAAAATAGTAGAAGTAGAGCAGATGCTGCGGAGGCAGTAGATGAGACAACAATTCAGTAAAACAGTCATTGAAAAAATATGCAAACTGTAGAACCTTAAACAACAATTTAACAAAAAGAAATAAGATGAAATGAGATTTGTAACGTGACCAGACAAATTACCGAACAAACATGACAAAGTGATCAAAAGTTTCTCAGGAACTTGAATCCCTCACCTGATATAACATTTCAAGTGATTATTGTGAAGAACTCCATAGATTTTTAAAATGAAGAACAAGTGTTGTACATATATATTTGTTTATTAGACAGGATACACACTTTTTCATTACACATGCAAGGTGAAGATAACGAACAGTGATCAATCTCATAACTCCTACAAGCAATACAAAATAGATAGTTGGGCAAACACGGACCCCTGGACACACCAGAGGTGGGATCAGGTGCCTAGGAGGAGTACGCATCCCCTGTTGACCGGTCACACCCGCCGTGAGCCCCATATCCTGATCAGGTAAATGGAGTTATCCGCAGTCAAAATCAGTGTGCCAAGAACGGCTTAACAATCGGTATGAAACACGTCAGACAGCATTTGACCCAATGCGAGGTTGTATTGACGAACTAGATCGTTATAACGACCATAGAATTTGCGAAATGCTGACTTCAATCGAGACTGTTGAAATCCCTGCACCATCAACTTGTTTGTCAGTAGCTTACCTCGATTTAAAAACTGACTATACCCAGAACAAGCTCTTGCATATCTGATATGGGACATCAACTTTTTTGCATTCATAAAAGATATGACTTCGTTTTTAAAAAATGGAAATATGGAATGCACCGGTCCCAACCCCCCCCCCCCCCCCCAATAGATATTGAACGGTCCCTAAAGCTGTGACCTCGTTCCAGGAGAAGAAAGGATCTCCTGTTCATCGGCCACATCCGCCGTGAGCTCTGGATCTGTCCTGATCACGTAAAGGGAGTAACCCGTAGTGTAAAATTAGTAAAGAACAGACTGACAACTGACATCAAATTAGTATGTAAAGAACAGACTGACAACTGACATCAAATTAGTATGTAAAGAACAGACTGAGAACTGACATCAAATGTTCCAAAATTCGTATTTCATTTGCATCCAGTTCACAATCGTTAGCTTTTTCACGCTCATTGCATATTCTGCGAGCTATTCTTCGGGAATACATCTCATTTTGATAAACATATAACGCGAAGCTTGTTTTTCAATGAAAGGTATCAGTTGTTCAGTTTTTACTAAGCTGATCATATTCATCAAAATTTGGATTGGATGAATTCTTTTTCATCTTGCAATGTCGTTTCACTTTTTATGTAAATGGATTCTGTAATCCTATAACAACACAGTTCTCGCTAAATGGACTCCAAGCAATTCTACCATCCGTTTCCAGTCGCTGTGTACTCTTCATTTCGAATGGTATATGGAATCTGCATATACCATGTCCCCGTCATTAGTTTTTTTTCATTGTGATCTCTTTCAATCTTTGCTACATTAAAATAAACTTAAGTTTAAAATAAAGATTTTCCAAGAGCGGAGTACATACTATTTACATAAGGAATCTTCTTTGTCGTAAACATGTTCATTCTTTTATTCCATCATCTTAAGTTTACGTCTGCACCCTGTATTTCCTACAAATGTACTTCTTGTTTCAACAAATTAAATATCCCAGTATGCGGAACAAACAGTGTTGCGAAAATTTTGCTGAAAGCGGGGATGGTAAGTTTAAATTGTTTCCGTTTTTAAAATGTGGACTGAAAATGAACTCGCAAAGCAAAGAGAACTATTTCATAAAACTTTTGAATCCAAATCTTAATAGAAAATGATTATCTTAACAATTCAACTTCAACTGAAGAACGGTATTTCTCACAAAATGTGTGATAATTGTTGATAATTTCCAACGCTATCAGTAACTTATTGTGACGTCATAAAGGAGTCGTTTTGTTTTTACATATTGTGTCATTCTGATTTTCGTTAACTATATATAACTAAGAATGGGACTTTGCATCATGGAGGAGAAAGCAACTCCGTTGAATAATATCACGTTCGCCATATCTAATTAATTTTTACAATTAGATAATTGATATAGTGTACAGATTAATAATTCATAGTTTGGTAACAATAACTGTTTTGCAAATAGCTTAAAACAGCATATAATTTGGTACATATACTGTCAAATACACCACACAAAGAAGGAATCAATGGGCATCTTAACACAAAATTAGCACCTGTCGTCTTCAGGTGTCAGGTGATTACCTAATTTATGGAAGCTCAAGTAAAGAGGTTAGCAATTACAAACTTCTTTGCTGACGTGATATCATGTTATTGATGAATATGTAAAGCAGACGAGTAACAGAAGGCGCTATATTTTCTAATTCAGGCATATCTTAGCCAAGCTTCAACAACTGAAATAAATTTTGGTAAACAGAAAAAGGTAAGGGTTACTTTCATATTTCTATTGTGTTACACTTCGACAAGTCTTTCCATAATTTTGATAAAATGCCATAAATCATCAAGATATTATTGAATTACTTTTTCTGAGCACTATTGTAGACAAAATATCATATATGATGACTTATGAAAGGTTTAATGGTCGAGGTTTTCAACCGGTCGGTTTTCATCAGGTAAGTTAAGTGCGAGGCGGAGCTAATTTAAGGCAGGTGTGAAGCCCCGAGCCAGAGGGAACCTTGTTAGCTGTCTATACCGTGCCAAATAGACAAGGTGTTATCTGTGTTACCTGCATTACTACTGGGGTAGATTTTCGGTCTATCTACAGCTGACGTACCGATTGCTTCCCACGCCCCATTATGACCATATATTCGAAAACAGCTCCGAAAGTTTTATTTTGTTTGAATTAGTTTTTCTGGACCGCAAACCAGAATTCCATGACTACCAAAGTTGTCTGTGTGACTCGTCCATAGCGCATGGTCTTACAAAAACAGGATATTCGTATTTCCGATAATTCCTTTAATAACTGGTCTATACAAAGAATGTGTTCTTCCTCTGGATCCCAATTCCAACCATTATACACAGGAAAGAGCCCTTATAGCGGCTACTTTCTCTTCCGACAAGTTGAACTTTTGTCGAGGGGAAAATTATGCTTATAAATTTTCAACTAAGTGTAAACAAGGTTTCATTGACGTTCAATGTATTTACTCATTATTAAACTGTTTAACATAAAATCGATGTCCGTGTAAATTATATTCAACAATCCATAATAATTATTATCAATCGTACCCATTCCTAAACATAACCTACTATATTCTGTTATAATTGATGTAATTGTATGCACAGTTTACTACTATTATTGTGTGACTATCTCTACGTGAAAATGCCAAAACCGTTTCCCGATCGAGCAGGTTTACGCGGTAAGCATCAAACGATTGCACGGACGCCTCGATCGCCAGATAAGATAGATAAGGTATACACAAAGACTAGTAAGTAAATGTCCGTCCATTTCTAGCATCCAATCTGAATTTTTTCGATATTTTCCAATATTTTCTAATGATTGACAAGGGTTCACAGACCAGGTAAATTTGAAGGCAGTGTTTATTTTCTCGGTCTTTAAAGCCGTCAATTTTCCTAACTTTTATCTCTCTTTGTTTTCACTAGCGCCTTAACATGAGCTTCTTTCCAGTATGGAATGGCATCATTTCCCTCAACTAGTGGTGTTGTATACGTGTTAGGGTGGCAAGTGATGTCCTGATACGGCGACTTTAGTTTACAGCGGTAACCTCCATTTGCTTTAAAAGTATCTAATCAGACAATCAGACAATTTTAAACTCCTATTAGATGCAAGGTAAAGATAACGAACAGTGATCAATCTCATAACTCCTATAAGCAATACAAAATAGATAGTTGGGCAAACACGGACCCCTGGACACACCAGGGGTGGGATCAGGTGCCTAGGAGGAGTAAGCATCCCCTGTTGACCGGTCACACCCGCCGTGAGCCCTATATCCTGATCAGGTAAACGGAGTTATCCGCAGTCAAAATCAGTGTGCCAAGAACGGCTTAACAGTCGGTATGAAACACGTCAGACAGCATTTGACCCAATGCGAGGTTGTACTGACGAACTAGATCGTTAAAACGACCATAGAATTTGCGTAATGCTGACTTCAATCGAGACTGTTGAAAGCCTTGTACCATCAACTTGTTTGTCTGTAGCTTGCCTCGATTTAAAAACTGACCATAGAAGCTCTTGCATATCGAATCAGTTGAGAGATATAAACACTGAGCTACGGCAACCGATACAATAATTATTAATTTTGTATATTTTGGTGGCAGTACCAGAAGGTTTAACATTGTTGATGGTCAAGTAACATCAACTATGAAAGTTTTGTTAGTTGAAATGTGAAGATAACGAACACTGATCAATCTCATAACCCCGATAAGATCTGAAGATTTAACAATATATTGGATGAATACACAAGAAATTCGCATTGATAATAAAATGGTCATGTGATGACAGCGACATGAAAACTGAGGGTGCAATATCTCATCCGAAAACCACATTATTTTACTTCTATTATCCATAGTTTGGCGAAGAAAAGTGAACAATATCAACAGAAACTATATGGCAAAAGTTCCATGACAAGTTTAGGATAGGCTATGTTAGAACAGGCATGCGGGTTATCACAGTACTTCTTTCACTCCTCAGGATCCGCGCACGCTACTTCATCTGGAAAGTAATTACATGGAAACATCATACATACGTAAATGTCCACGTATCCGACCTAAAGATTCGCGAATTCAGCAAGACAGTCCATATATAGTTTGTATGTTTGAATGACTGGTTTTTACCATTGCAATTTCATATACATCTTTTAGTCCATAAACCATCGTTTTTCAGAAACATTGGGAAAAATGAAATCTGTGCATGTATAACCTGAATCTGGTGATTATATCTTTGAAATGTTTCGATACGTAAGAACTTGTTCTGTGAATGATCAGTTGTTAAATTGAGGCGTGCTACTGACACACAAGCTGATGGTACAGGGGTTTCAAAAGTCTCGTTTAAAGTAAGCATTTTGGAAATTCTGTGGTCGTTAAAACGATATTGTTTGCCAATACAACTTATCATTGCGTCAAATGCCGTTTGACGTGTTTCATACCAATTGTTAGGCCGTTCTTGCCACACTTATTTTGACTACGGATAACTCCGTTTACGTGATCAAGATATAGGGCTCACGGAGGGTGTAATCGGTCGACAGGGGACGGTTACTCCTCCTAGGCATCTGATCTCACCTCTGGTATATCCAATGGTCCGTGTTTGCCAAACTTTCTCCATTGTATTGCTTATATGAGTTATGAGATTAATCACCGTTTGTTGTCTTCACAAATACAGAACATCAAATTTCATTTTATAGAGTTATTTTTTCTTTTAATTTATAAAAAGGTCTCTATAGGAGAAACAATACAAAACAATTTCCTGGAAAGTGGGACGCGAAACAAAAAAAAAAAAAATCCCAACAACAAACAAAACAAAACAAAAAAAGAATGAAACATACTTGGAGAAGATATTTACGACGTGAAGATAACCCGAATTACAAATGTAAAGTCTGTAAAACTGACACTTCATATATGTTATTATGTGCCCCAACTCTATGCCTATATATATATTCAAACAAAATTAAGAATATTTTCTTGACTTGAAGGGATCTCCCTTTCCATTTCACATTATTGCATCAGTTACGCGAGTCAAAAATTACACATAGAATTACTCTGTAATAAATTGCTTCTAGATATGCTCAAGCTGTCGTTCATTTAAAATAGAGGATGATTAGATTTATAAAACGATAACAGATTGATTCCAAATGTTCAGAGGGATGTTCGAAACAAGGAAATTGTTATTTTATGGCAACAAATATCGAAAATATCATACATGTATTTACATGTATAACTTTAAAAGAAAAAAAAAGCAGGGTACATATGCAATATCAAATTAAAGTACGCTCACCTGTAATTAGTATCTGTTAATATAGAATACTCTAATTACCAAAGTGTCTAAGTCTTCTTTGTACCATTGTGTCTTATTTACAATTCATCATTCCAACATTTGACTGTTTGGATTCATTCGAAATGACTAAACATTTCCACTCTAGTTTTGATTTCGGTATTTATTATCTTCAGTTTGTTTACAGAGGAACTATAATTTATTTTATCGGTGTCTTCCTCGGACAACATACTAAAAGTATTTATCAAAGGAGAAAGCTTACATAGGGTCAGAGTCCGCTGCCCAATCTAACATTTACTTTCGATAAAAAGTTGTTCTAAATGAATTCAAAGAGAAGTAGTTATTTTTGTGAAGGCAAGTTTCACAAAAAGGTCTCGTTTCGTGGCATTATTTTCTGATTACAACTTTTAATGTGACTTATAGGAACTTTCCTGTTAGGTGTTTCCCTTTGCTAACCCATTCTTACAAGGTAGACTTCCAGGATTTTAACATTGACGTACTAGTAAAAACAGCTGCATAAATGTAAATTTCCACTGGAATTTATGCATTTATGTCATGAGCATCGTGTTTTATGATTTCCAGGGCAAAAATACGCAGAAAGTATCTACTGGTAAACATTCATAATCAGAATCCTTCGAATCGTCACTGGTAATCTTTTTAATATTGAAATTGAATCCTCTAAATGCTCTGCTTTTTTCTTAAACAATTTGAAACGTCCCATCCTTTTCATGTCGGTGTTTTAACCAGTTTTGATGAAACCTGACGATAACGAAAAGTGATCAATCTTATAATCTTATAAAGAATACAAAATTAAAAAAACATCAAACATTGATCATTACACACACTAAGGGACCAGTCAATATCTATTGGGGGTGGGATCGGTACAAAATGCAATAGAACACACATTTATTTTGACTTATATACTGATAGCACTCCAACTTTTTTTTGGTTTTCAACACTAATAAGACAGCTATATGCAAGGTGAAGATAACGAACAGTAATCAATCTCACAACTCCCACAAGCAATACAAAATAGATAGTTGGGCAAACACGGAGCCCTGGACACACCAGAGGTGGGATCAGGTGCCTAGGAGGAGTACGCATCCCCTGTTGACCGGTCACACCCGCCGTGAGCACTATATCCTGATTAGGTAAACGGAGTTATCCGCAGTCAAAATCAGTGTGCCAAGAACGGTTTAACAATCGGTATGAAACACGTCAGACAGCATTTGACCCATTGTGAGGTTGTACTGACGAACTAAATCGTTTTAACGACCATAGAATTTACGAAATGCTGACTTTAAACGAGACTGTTGAAACCCCTGTAACATCAACTTGTTTGTCAGTAGCTTACCTGGATTTAAAAACTGACTATACCCAGAACAAGCTCTTGCATATCGAATCAGTTGAGATATATAAACACCATATGCAGGTGATAATGGAATATTGCTACATAAATATGGGAAGATGACGATGGAGAAGCTGAAATCATCCCGTTTGTCATACAGATGAGTTGTCTGTTTGCCGTTAATGTCTACTTTCAATAAAATATCTAAGTATGAAGCAGAAGTCGACGACTCTGTCATGTCCTTAATTTCGAACTCACAGGGATATATCAAATCGAGATATGAATGAATTCTTAATGTAGAACCTTAAACAACAATTTAAGCAAAAAGAAATAAGATGAAATGAGATTTGTAATTTGACCAGACAAATTACCGAACAAACATGACAAAGTGATCAAAAGTTTCTCAGGACCTTGAGTCCCTTAGTTGATATAACATTTCAAGTGATTATTGTGAAGAACTCCATAAATTTTTAAAATGAAATAAAAGTGTTGTTTAATTATACATATATATTTGTTGATCAGATAGGACACACACTTTTTAAATTACAGATCCGATTTATGAAAACATCAACTTTTTTGTATTCTTAAAAGATAGGACATATTTTTTTTTAAAACAAATGGAAATATGGAATGCACCGATCCCAACCTAACCCCCCAATAGATATTGACCGGTCCCTGAAGCCGTGACCTGGTTTCAGGAGGAGAAAGGATCTCCTGTTCATCGGCCACATCCGCCGTGAGCTCTGGATCTGTCCTGATCACGTAAATGGAGTAACCCGTAGTGTAAAATTAGTAAAGAACAGACTGACAACTGACATCAAATTAGTATGTAAAGAACAGACTGACAACTGACATCAAATTAGTATGTAAAGAACAGACTGACAACTGACATCAAATTAGTATGTAAAGAACAGACTGACAACTGACATCAGATTAGTATGTAAAGAACAGACTGACAACTGACATCAAATTAGTATATAAAGAACAGACTGACAACTGACTTCAAATTAGTGTGTAAAGAACAGACTGACAACTGACATCAAATTAGTATGTAAAGAACAGACTGACAACTGACATCAAATTAGTATGTAAAGAACAGAATAACAACTGACATCAAATTAGCATGTAAAGAACAGACTGACAACTGACATCAAATTAGTATGTAAAGAACAGACTGACAACTGACATCAAATTAGTATGTAAAGAACAGACTGACAACTGACCTCAAATGTTCCAAAATTCGTATTTCATTTGCATCCAGTTCACAATCGTTAGCTTTTTCGCGCTCATTGCATATCCTGCGAGTCATTCTCCGGGAATATATCTCATTTTAATAAACATATAACGCGATGCTTGCTTTTCAATGAAAGGTATAAGGTGTTCAGTTTTTACTAAGCTGATCATATTCATCAAAATTTGGATTGCATGAATTCTTTTTCATCTTGCAATGTCGTTTCATTTTTTATGTAAATGGATTCTGTAATCCTATAAGAACACAGTTCTCGCTAAATGGACTCCAAGCAATTCTACCATCCGTTTCCAGTCGCTGTGTATTCTTCATTTCGAATGGCATATGGAATTTTCATATACCATGTCCCCGTCATTAGTTTTTTTCCATTGTGATCTCTTTGAATCTTTGCTACATTAAAATAAACTTAAGTTTGAAATAAAGATTTTCCAAGAGCGGAGTACAATCTATTAACATAAGGAATCTTCTTTGTCGTAAACATATTCATTCTTTTATTCCATCATCTTAAGTTTACGTCTGCACCCTGTATTTCCTACAAATGTACTTCTTGTTTCAACAAATTAAATATCCCAGTATGCGGAACAGTGTTGCGAAGATTTTGCTGAAAGCGGGGATGGTAAGTTTAAATTGTTTCCGTTTTTAAAATGAGGAATGAAAATGAACTCGGAAAGCAAAGAGAACTATTTCATAAAAGTTTTGAATCCAAATCTTAATAGAAAATGATTATCTTAACAATTCAACTTCAACTGAAGAACGATATTTCTTACAAAATGTGTGATAATTGTTGATAATTTCCAACGCTATCAGTAACTTATTGTGACGTCATAAAGGAGACGTCTTGTTTTTACATATTGTGTACTTCTGATTTTCGTTAACTATATATAACTAAGAATGGGACTTTGCATCATGGAGGAGAAAGCAACTCCGTTGACTAATAACACGTTCCCCATATCTAATTAATTTTTACAATTAGATAATTGGTGTAGTGTACAGATTGATAATTCATAGTTTGGTAACAATAACTGTTTTGCAAATAGCTTAAAACAGCATATAATTGTGTACATATGCACTCAAATACACTACACAAAGAAGGAATCAATGGACTTCTTAACACAAAATTAACACCTGTCGTCTTCAGGTGTCAGGTGATTACCTAATTTATGGAAGCTCAAGTAAAGAGGTTAGCAATTACAAACTTCTTTGCTGACGTGATATCATGTTATTAATGAATATTTAAAGCAGACGAGTAACAGAAGGCGCTATATTTTCTATTTCAGTCATATCTTAGCCAAGCTTCAACAACTGAAATAACTTTTGGTAAACAGAAAAAGGTAAGGATTACTTTCATATTTCTATTGTGTTACACTTCGACAAGTCTTTCCATAATTTTGATAAAATGCCATAAATCATCAATATATTATTGAATTAGTTTTTCTGAGCACTATTGTAGACAAAATATCATGTATGATGACTTATGAAAGGCTTAATGGTCGAGGTTTTCAACCGGTCGGTTTTCATCAGGTAAGTTAAGTGCGAGGCGGAGCTAATTTAAGGCAGGTGTGAAACCCCGAGCCAGAGGGAACCTTGTTAGCTGTGTATACCGTGCCAAATAGACAAGGTGTTATCTGTGTTACCTGCATTACTACTGGGGTAGATTTTCAGTCTATCTACAGCTGATGTACCGATCACGTCCCACGCCCCATTATGACTATATATTCAAAAACAGCTCCGAAAGTTTTATTTTTTTTGAATTAGTTTTTCTGGACCGCAAATCAGAATTCCATGACTACCAACGTTGTCTGTGTGACTCGTCCATAGCGCATGGTCTTACAAAAACAGGATATTCGTATTTTCCGACAATTTCTTCAATAACTGGACTATACAAAGAATTTGTTCTTCCTCTGGATCCCAATTCCGACCATTATACACAGGAAAGAGCCCTTATAGCGGTTAATTTCTCTTCCGATAAGTTGAACTCTTGTCGAGGGGAAAATTACGCTTATAAATTTTCAACTGAGTGTAAACAAGGTTTCATTGACGTTCAATGTATTTACTCATAATTAAACTGTTTAGCATAAAATCGATGTCCGTGTAAATTATATTCAACAATCCATAATAATTATTATCAATCGTACCCACTCCTAAACATAACCTACTATATTCTGTTATAATTCATATAACTGTATGCACAGTTTACTACTATTATTGTGTGACTATCTCTACGTGAAAATGCCAAAACCGTTTCCCTATCGAGCAGGTTTACACGGTAAGCATCAAACGATTGCACGGACGCCTCGATCGCCAGATGAGATAGATAAGGTATACACAAAGACTAGGAAGTAAATGTCCGTCCATTTTTAGCATCCAATCTTAATTTTTTCGATATTTTCCAATATTTTCTCCTGATTGACAAGGGTTCACAGACCAGGTAAATTTGAAGGCAGTGCTTATTTTCTCGGTCTTTAAAGCCGTCAATTTTCTTAACTTAAATCTCTGTTTGTTTTCACTAGCGCCTTAACATGAGCTTCTTTCCAGTATGGAATGGCATCATTTTCCTCAACTAGTGGTGTTGTATACGTATAAGGGTGGCAAGTGGTGTCCTGATTCGGCGACTTTAGTTTACAGCGGTAACCTCCATTTGCATTAAATGTATCTAATAGGAGTTTAAAATTGTCTGCTTAGGGCAGCGATTTTGCATTCTGAAGTATGATTTGCTGTGCTAGACAGCAGCTTATACTGTTTAAAACGACGGTAAGTTACACTCCGACTGTACGATAGGATAATAAATGATCTCTTTCTCTTTTTCTTTCTCTCTCTCTCTGGTTAACCTACTCTGAGAAATTGATAAGAACATCGCTCGAAATATTTTCCTAAAATTCAAAATTAATTTTTCAAATATTGGTAACCAAAACTATTATAAGATCATTAAAATCAACTGCAGTGTTAAAAGTTTTTCTATACTAAATCAAAGCATGTACGTTTTTACTATATTAAAACACAGCACAGTTAAGGTTCCAGTAAGGAGGCGCGTCCTAATGCAAGGTGAAGATAACGAACAGTGATCAATCTCATAACTCCTATAAGCAATACAAAATAGATAGTTTGGAAACACGGACCCCTGGACACACCAGAGGTGGGATCAGGTGCCTAGGAGGAGTAACCATCCCCTGTTGACCGGTCACACCCGCCGTGAGCCCTATATCCTGATGAGGTAAACGGAGTTATCCGCAGTCAAAATTAGTGTGCCAAGAACGGCTTAACAATCGATATGAAACACGTCAGACAGCATTTGACCCAATGCGAGGTTGTACTGACGAACTAGATCGTTAAAAAGACCATAGAATTTGCGAAATGCTGACTTCAATCGAGACTGTTGAAACTCTTGTACCATCAACTTGTTTGTCTGTAGCTTGCCTCGATTTAACAACTGACTATAGAAGCTCTTGGATATCGAATCAGTTGAGAGATATAAACACTGAGCTACGGCAACCGATACAATAATTATTAATTTTGTATATTTTGGTGGCAGTACCAGAAGGTTTAACATTGTTTATGGTCAAGTAACATCAACTATGAAAGTTTTGTTAGTTGAAAGGTGAAGATAACGAACACTGATCAATCTCATAACCCCGATAAGATCTGAAGATTTAACAATATATTGGATGAATACACAAGAAATTCACACTGATAATAAAATGGTCATGTGATGACAGCGACATGAAAACTGAGGGTGCAATATCTCATCCGAAAACCACATCATTTTACTTCTATTATCCATAGTTTGGCGAAGAAAAGTGAAAATATCAACAGAAACTATATGGCAAAAGTTCCATGACAATTTTAGGATAGGTTATGTTAGAACATGCATGCAGGTTATCACAGTACTTCTTTCACTCCTCAGGATCCGTGCACGCTACTTCATCTGGAAAGTAATTACATTGAAACATCATACATACGTATATGTCCACATATCCGACCTAAAGATTCGCGAATTCAGCAAGACAGTCCATATATATTTTGTATGTTTGAATTACTGGTTTTTACCATGCAATTTCATATACATCTTTAGTAAATGGATTTGTACCTGGGTAGATAGCTCTGCAAAACATCCCTGGGAAAATCATCATCACCAGTGGGATCATCTTAAGGTACCCCGCGAGTAGAGCTCCAACTTTAGCATGAAACAGATTCCTGGCAGCCAGGGAACGCTGAATAATAACCTATAAGAAAGGGTATGCTAATGATGAATATATAAATTAATAACTTCTACCAAATGAGATTTCATTCATGATAATCTTCCAATCTTGAAATACTGCAATGAATTTATATTGGGTAGTAGCGAATTAGTTGATCAGTCTTAATTGGTAAGAATGAGTAATCGTTGTTCACCCTCAATTTGCGAGAACGTCAAATCATAAGAGCTATACTTCTGTTATCTCTGTATTTAGTGAAATACAAATATGTATTCTCGTATATCAACTATAATATGTGCAACTTCTGCTATCAGATAAAATAATCGTATACCTGATAGCAGCACCAGTACCACAAACAACCAATGCTGGACTGAAGAAGCAAACCAAGCCATGGGTTGTCAGAGTTCACAGGGTCACGAAAAATGTGAAATGAATCACTTTATGACAGTCCACAAGTAGTGTTCTCATTTCGGATTGTATGTATGGATTCCATGTATTTCTTTTAAAATTCTCCATAACCACTAATTTTGTTAAAGTCTAAAATTAAAAGAAGTTAACTTCTGTACAGGAATGCACCCTATTGAACATTAATTCTAACACTTTCATATATATAGTGCTAATGAACATTACATGTTTACCAATTTAATACATAATAAATGTAGGCATGCCATAACTGTTTTCTACAATCAGCGTGACTGTATTGAATTACCTAATTATATATGCGTGTCAAAGGTCAGGGTGGAAAAACAATTTTATCATATATTGCTTTCTTTCATAATCTATAAGTCACCTTAGTAGACCTATTGCAATTGGTTGTCGTCCGTCGTCGTGTGTCGTTCGTCGTGCGTCGTGCATTGACAATCTAACACTCTAACATTCTAAACTTCTTCTTAATAATTCCAATTCCTTTCAAATCTAGTATAAAGCATCTTTGGGACAAGGGGGACATAAATTGTAAAATTCAGGAAGCCTGCACCCCTGGGGCTATAGGGGCGGTGTAAAAACTGCCAAAATTGTCCAATTTAAAAAAAATCGTCTTCTCTACGACTGCACATGTAAAAAAAAAAAAAAAACCCCAATTAAAAGCATAGTAATGTAGTGCAAGTAGGCTTCGACCGAAATTTTAAATTTCATGATCCCTGGGGAAGGAGTTCTGACTCCAGGGCGGGGCCAAACTTATTATATAGTGTTTATGTGTAAACACTTAAATAACATCTTCTTTAGTGCTAATGATGCTAAATTAAAACTAAATAGATATTTAAAAACTGCAGGTAGTCCAATACTGAAATTGTATATTTGATGATAGCAGGGGGTAGGGATTTTGGTATCAGGGTGTGGCCAAAATGGTCAGTTATTAAATGTGTGAACAATAGAAAGATTTAATTTCCTCTTGATAAGTACCATTCCAATTCTTTTCAAATTTAATTTGAAGCATCTTTGCGACAAGAAGGAAATAAATTGTAAATTCCAGGACTCCTGTACCCCAGGGGTCTTAAGGGTGGGGCTTAAACTGCCAAAACTTCCTAATTTCAAAACTCTTCTCTACAGCTGTATATCTCAAGGAAAACTAAGTTCATGGTGATGAAGAGCAGGAAGGCTTCTACCGAAATTGTAACTTTCGGGATCCCTGGAGTGGAGGTTCTGACTCCAGACCAAACTTGGTATATATAGTGTATATGTACAAAACATAAAATGATAGCTGCTTTAATGCTATTGATACTAAATTGAAAGGAAATGGATGTTTAGAAGGAGTAGGTAATCTTTTACCAAAGTTTTAAATTTCATGATCCTGTGGGTGGGGGTGGGGGTGGGGGGTAAAGGTTTGCTTTCAGGGTGGTGCCAAAATTATTATAATGATTTGAAGGACTTTCTAAGGTTACTGATACCGTTAAAAAATCTGAATGCATAAAAGGAATAACAGAAAAAGCAAGTACAAAAATTGTGAATTTCGCAGCCCCAGGGTTTTGTCTCTAGAATGGGTCCAAATTAGTCATATAGTGTAGCATGTTTAATGTTAATACATGTATTATAATATGTAAAGTCATTCATCAGCATATGCACTTTTAAGGGCATTGAAGTTTTAAGAACACGTCTTAGTTTATACTGTTGCTGAATATTAGAGTTTAACTTAGCTATTGACAACAGGATTTTTTTTCTAGAATTCATTGCCTTTGGAACTAGTGGTACCTTTAACTAGTACTCAGGTGACCAATAGGACCAGTGGGCCTCGCGATAAAGATGATCTTTTTCCTTACATTTTTACACGATTTGTTTACATCATGAATACAGAAGACTAAACGTTTACGTTAGGGGCGACATCAAAATTAAAATCTAAATTCAAACAGTTAAGGGGAGGGGACTCAAGTACGTTTCTGTCATCCGACACTTTAGTGGAAAAAGAAAAAAAGGCTAGTGACTGTTAAAACCACATATTGCATTTTAATGAATATTTGATAGTTTTAAGGTACACTTTGATTTGTTAAT
Source organism: Ostrea edulis (assembly GCF_947568905.1). Taxonomy (NCBI): domain Eukaryota; kingdom Metazoa; phylum Mollusca; class Bivalvia; order Ostreida; family Ostreidae; genus Ostrea; species Ostrea edulis. The sequence goes on along the minus strand of NC_079165.1, from coordinate 23,198,922 downwards.
AAGCAATACAAAATGTATGCAGAGTGCTATTCGTAATCTTATTGTGTTTACTTGTTAGTCGATTAGTTTCAACATTCATGATGTTTAGTTTTAAGGGATGGGGATCTTGGTGAAAAGTATATGAATTTAGTTTTTTGTCAGACGTCAGACATAGAAATTTTTATCTCGACCCTTAGCAGATTTTTTTTTGGGGGAGGGGGGTCTGCTTTAAGAAACTACTTGTCATGCCATGCTATTTACGCTTAGTTGTTGTTGATACCCATGCTATGAGTATCCCACTTCATAAAACAACAATTTACAGTATAATTGTAAATTTTGAATACGAAAAAATTGTTTTAAAAAACGTTATACCAGCTACTTTACATATTACAGTTTGGTATGTTTAGATGGCTTTTACACCAATAATGGTACTTTTACATTAAGAATACATTATGATTAATCAAATGATCAATGAACGTGTAAATTATGGTAGTATTATCCAGGCACATTGTAGCATCCTTTTTCAAAGGGTGGATGAAGACGTTACAAATCATTGACAACTACTAAGATTTGAATGAAAAAAGTATTAAATAACCCTAAAAAAAAAACGAACCATAGAACGTACAGGTAATTTAATCTAAACCTCAAAATTCTAAATTGGGGTGGGGTGGGGTGGGGTGATATTTCAATTGATAAATTAATTCAATCGCTTCACAGTTACATTACTACTCAGTATTGCATGCCACAAAAGAGAAGGGGGGGGTTAAATCAAAATACTTTGCCATTTAAAACAAGAGTTCATTGTCAATGAAATCGGGGTACTGTTATCATTTCTCGATGTAATGCATTGTTTTTTTATTTTAGAGGTCAAGTGACTAACTCCTAGGAGGAGTAAGTATCCCTTGTCGTGAGCCCCATATCTTAACCGAGTAAAGGGTTATCTACAGATGAAAGGTGAGTATAACGAACAATGATGAATCTCATAACTCCTATAAGCAATACAAAATAGAGAGTTGGGCAAACACGGACCCCTGTATACACCAGATGTGGGAACAGGTGCCAAAGAGGAGCAAGCATCCCCTGACGACCGGTCACATCCGCCATGAGCACTTAATCTTGATCAGGTAAACGAGTTATCGCTAGTCAGAATCAGTGTGATATATATGAGTTTGAAGCATTATACGACGTATGTATCGGAAAAAGGATGCTTCACTTTGTGGAAGTCGGACAAGTGGTTTTTCTTGTCATGTTGCAAGTTTGACTGTAATGTTTTCGTGTGCATTCTAAACCTTTTTCTTGACATACATCATAGTAACAAGTTTTCATGAAGCACCCATGACAGCTTCTGAATCGTCATCGCAAAGAACTGAGAATTTCGTAATGTTTCTGAAGTCCTTTATGCATAACATTCTTTTTAAGATCAAAAGAGTGATGCTGTTGTGTGTTACAGACAATATATTATACATCGTTGGGCCCAGCGATTTGTTAATATCATGGGCAGGTAAACATCACCCTTCTGTCTCGTGCGCTTAATACAGTTTCCGTCTGGAACCAGAACTTCGTTTTATTTGTCATTTGTGCGAAATAATGTACAAAAGGAAGCAAGACATCGGGATCAGGGGATCGAACTATAACTATGAGCCCTAACAGCTGTAAATATAGAGTCGGCAAACAGACAATATAGCACTATGCATGTATCTGCTTCTTCATGTGCGATACAGGAACGGCAAAATCAGACACATTGATACCATTGTATTTTCAAATTCTCCGGGGTCCTGAAAGAATTCTACTTCACTTCTTTGTAGTGTATCCTGCTCAAAATATGTACTTTTCATTTTATCTCTGAATCTAATAGAAGCCTGCTTCTTCTTTGAGTTGCTCAAGGATTTTTCCAATTCTGATATGTCTCTTCCAAGAATGATTTGGTGTAACTTGTTTGCACCATAAACACTTGTTTGATGAATGTTTCTGTCGATTTTTCAGCTTATTATGATCGAACACATTCACGACAGTTTTGGCTACATTAAAGGCGTTTAACGTCATACATTATGATTTGTACTAGATTCCCAAACGTATTGCATGTCTATACAATCATACTTTGAATCAAACATATGCTGTTCTATATCAGTACTGTTTGAGAGGAATCAAAGTCGACATTTCACACTGCTATAACCAGATTATCATCTACAAACGATCAAGTCCTCAATAAAAGATACAGTGAAAACCCCCAAAAGTTCATTTCCTCACTTTAATCAAACTTTATCTAAATAAATGACTTGCTAAAACTGTACCACCGGTCAGAAAATGTTGTAGGGAGAGTTTGACAACCATGGAAATTTTTCAGTCGTGGGTGTGCCTGTCTATTAAACTCGAAAAATAAGCAGTTTAATCTAAGTTTGTTACGTCACTAATATCACCCGCCATTTCCTGATGATGAATATAACGAACAGTGATCAATATCATAACTACTATAAGCAATACATAAATAGAGTTGGCCAAATACAGACCCTGGATATACCAGAGGTGGGATCCGGTGTCTAGGAGGAGTAAGCATCCCCTGCCGACCTTCAGAATCCAGTTGCAAGAACGCTAGTTAACTCTAGCTAACAGTTAACTTCCCTCTAACTCTTACATTTAGATACATGTACATGTAGCGCTAACTGGACGATAACTGTCAGTCAAACCCAACTCATCTTCGTGCAGCTGGGTGCACATTTCATGTGTATCAATTGACTACGTGTAGTTATGCCATGCTACATATGTAATGAAAATTCTAAGCTTGCCAATAAATGGTGAAGATAGCGAACAGTGATCAATCTCATAACTTCTATAGGGAATTACAAAATAGAGAGTTGGGCCAACACGGACCTCTCGGTATACCAGAGGTGGGATAATGTGAATAGGAGGAGTAAACATCCCCTGTCGACCGCTCACACCCGCTGTGAGCTCTATATTTTGATCAGGTAAACGGAATAATCCCTAGTCAAAATCAGTATGCGAATAACGACCTTACAATCTGTATGAAATACGTCAGACAATTTAATACAATTGTACAATAAGTATGCAACCCTAAGTAACAATTTGTGACCTATTTGATACATGTAGCTGTGCCATACCTATGGAACGTTTATGTATATAACTTTGAATACATGCATATATCGAAACGATGCTGGTGATATTTTGATCGCTAAAACTTTGATAAAGGTGACCATTGTTTGTGATTATACGGGTGTTGTAACATGTACTAACTGATAATTACAACTACAGAGTGCTGGAAGAAACTTAGTATTAATAGTACTCATGATCACTTATTCCAACTACAGCAAATGATCCTAAAGTCAAGACAATGGTTTGAAAAGCATCTGTATAGATAACAGCTGTCAGACCACCTGTGGATTTATCAATATCATATACTGCATCAGCGGAAGTAAAGAGTTTTCCCATTACATGGTTGTTCCTCATCATCATTAATCAAAGCATTATTCGTGACTGTTCGATTGTTTTACGTCTCTTCGAGAATGTCTTACTCATGTTCGTGGTTGCGAGGAATATGTACAATTTTATTCAATTTAATTTGTCTGTACAAAAATTTATGTTGCAAGATTGTATTCGCATTTTTTTTTTCGAAATTCAAAGTACGTATATAATTCTATAGAAATGTCTACCTAGAACGGTGTATATCCCCGTGACCAGCAAGAGGGAGACTATGGCGACATAGTTATTCCAGCCCAGAGAAAGCTGTATGAATAACGCTTCGGAGAAAATGCTGACCTGATGCCATATAAAATAAAGTACACATGAACTGACAAATCAGCGGCTGATTGAGAATAAGCAGTACGACTCATCAATAGGAACGTCTATTTCTAGATATTAATAAGATACCTAGTAAATAACAATATCATCAATTTGGATGCAAGGTGAAGATAACGAACAGTGATCAATCTCATAACTCCTACAACCAATACAAAATAGATAGTTGGGCAAACATGGATCTGATTTCCTTTTCTTAAAATTCATTTCATTATCTCCATCTTGAGTGTATATCAAATTTTCTCCAATTCAGGGTCCTGTAGGATTCAATCATTTGAGTACAATAATAAAACTAAACCATTGATGAACTTGTCACTCACTATCTTAAGTGTTCATTGATGGGTTTTGGTAGGTGAAGATAACAGTGATCAATCTCATAACTCCTATAAGCAATACAAAATAGATAGTTGGGCAAAGACGGACCTCTGGACACACCAGAGGTGGGATCAGGTGTCTAGGAGGAGTAAACATCCCCTGTTGACCGGTCACACCCGCCGTGAGCCCTATATCCTGATCAGGTAAACGGAGTTTATGTGACGGAAATCAATATATAGGTTAAAATGCAATAACTTTTATTTTGATCAAAGATATGCGCCTCAGGCTTTAGAACAAACAACACAGAAGATGATCCCTGTGTCTTTGAAAGGGGGACATTTCAGACTACCACACTGTGCTTGCACTGGATAGAAAAGGTATCCATCTTTGTTTTCTTGCCCATTTTCTAATTTCTGAGGTTGATCATCCACACAGGTGAAGACAGAGGCGGCTACATGGTCATTGCGTCCGGACATTAAATATCCACTGTACTCTTTTTTCCAGCCAGTATAGCATTCTTTCCTTGCTAGAGAAACAAAGAAAATATATTGAATAATATTATTAACCAATACCATGTTTTTTGCTATACGTCTCGTCGATCCAAGGCAAGAGAGGGGCCTTCCGATCATGAAGCGAACGCTAAAACCACTGATACTCCGTGACCGGTGCTAAGTGATATTGATTATCTTTAAATCGCTAATAAGTTATTCGGACTTAAATGTTCTTAAATCCAAGATAATTTAGCGTGAGTTTTTAAGGAAATAGTGAAATCCAAACACATGTGAAAAAGAAAAACAATATATTGAATTACTTTTATGTATTGAAGTCTTTTATATATCAAATGGCAAAGTACGATATGTAAGTCTGTTCTTTTACCTGGGATAACTATGACAGAGGTTTTGTCATTAGCCTGACAGACCGCACAGGGCACATCCTCATTGTGGAACTTGGAAGTTTTGCGGACTAGATTATAAGTCTCGTACTCGGCACCGTATAAATAACCACCTTTAAGTAAATCCATCTTTTGATCACCTTCCATATACGGATCCTCTGGCAAGCAAATTGGTTCCACGGCACCACCACTGTGTCTATAATGAGACCCCCCAGCATAACCTGTAAAAGCAATACATGTTGCGTTTAAGCTTGTGAGAAGGTAAGGTGTAGATAGCTTACATGTGTATTATCATTATATCATCTTTAGAGCAATGATATACTGTGCAAAATATATTCGACAGTCCTTAAACATTAAACACATAGATTGATAATTCTTGAAAAATCGTTTGAAATAGAAACAAATTACCCGATTTGACATTATTCGTCCAGGTGTACAGATGTACCAACCACAACTCTAAAATCTTTCAAATACTATAATAAATTTGATCTACTAACCACAACGCTAACATTTGTCAGATAATAAAACATTTTTTCGATCTGAGTACAGACGTTTTTCCTAAGCAATAAAATGAATGTAATATCATTCAAACTTTATCATAAATAATTTGTACGTGTAATAAATGTATTGACGCGCTTCGATCATAAAAATACTTAATGAAAGACAGTCATGTATATATATATATATATATATATATATATATATATATATATTCTATGTTTGTATCGGGGTCTTAAAGTAGGTTCTAAACTATTGATACCATATAAAAGGTTAATAGTTATTCTTGGTAAGTACGAAAAATACACATTATTGGTCACCATACCAATATCGGAATATTTACTTTAACTGGACAAAGGTACACATACTACTACAAAATATGCAGAATGCAGAATTATTTTTTTTTTCTAGGAAAATATTTCAAGGGAGATATTTATAAATACATGTATATTTGTCAGTGGAGAGAGAGAGAGAGAGAGAGAGAGAGAGAGAGAGAGAGAGAGAGAGCATTTATATAATCATCTCATAAAGTCGGTGTGTAACTAGAGTTGTAGTAATTGTCCTTTTGTCTGGAAGAGCAGGGTGCATACGAAATGCATTTTACGCCCCGTTATCATACAATAGCTCTACTTACCGTCGTTTTAAACAGAATTAGCTGCTGTCGAGCCATCCAGCACACCATATCAGGCTTCTTCAGAAAGAAAAATCGCTGAACTAACTAAAGATTTTAAAATCCCTATGAGATAATTAAAAGGACGCTTACCGCTGTAAACTACATTGGCACCCTCAGGACAATCACTGCGACCCCAATGGATATACACAGCACCGCTAGGCGCGGAACTTGATACCATTCCATACTGGACATTTGCCACAAGCAGGACTATCACACCAACAACGTAGCTCATTTTAGGGTGCTAATGGAAACGAAAAAGAGATATGTTATGAAAATTGACAGCTTTAAGCCTTTTGTAAGTCATCATACATGAAATTTCTACAATGGTACTCTAGAAAAGTAATTAAATTTTATGACATTTTATTATTTTCATGGAAAGATTTGTTGAAGTGTAATACAATAAAGTACAAAAATATTCCTTACCTTTATCAAAACCCAAGTTTGATCTCAGTTGTTGAAGCTTGGCTAAGATGTGCCTTAAGTAGGCAATACAGCACCTTATGTTACTCATTGACATCGTATATCTGTTTATCGTCTTCGATAACATGATATCAAGTCAACAAACAAGTTTGTAATGGCTAGACTCGTTACACGAGGTATCATAAACTAGATATTCACTTGACTCCTGAAGACAACAGGTGTTACTTTCATATCAAGTGACGCAGGAATACTATTATTCTCAAAAGTGGACTAGAGAAGATGCTCATTGATTCCCTCCTTGTTTAGTATATTTCACACAATTTTATCTGGTTTTAAGTTATTTGGAAAACAATTATTAATAGCAAACTATGAATTATGAGTGTGTACACTACGCAAAATATTTAAGTACTGCTCCACATAAAAGTTAGACCGGTCGTATAATAGGTGTGGTACATGAATATCTTGAAACTGAGAAATTTCTGTTTTAAAACAATTATTTGAGTGTAATATACCTATCAATGGTAAAAATTTACCATGTCCTTCATTTAGTGTGTGATCCCAGATCTGAAACCAAATGCACTTTCTTGTATGAAAATAACTGAATATGTACTATTTTCAGAATTCAATAAATCTTGTTCCCAAATGAATATTAGAAAGTTTAAATTTTTTAGGTAATTACTATATTCATCCTTAATCCTGAGGAGTATCTAAATTTCTGTGTAAATTATTGTTGGCATAGATATCGACTTCGAAAATTTTATAAAAAACCATTATTTGCCGTACGAGTTATGTCCATTTGGTACACAAAACTTAGGTGGCGGTTAAAAATCAAGATGTCAGCATCCACTGATGTCTGCTCTGCAATAGCATTTTGATCGCCCCTGTGGAACATATCACATATTTACACCGGAAACAGCTCTAATTTATTTGAAAGATTGTTCAAGAGCAATTTTAGGACATTTAAGAATTTTGGAATTTGAGTGAGAAGTCCGTGAACCTGGACTACTTGCCATCCGTTCTGCCCTCTGGCATTCGGATTGAGATCAAAACGTTACTGTTTGTGCCAACCACAGATACAGTCATGGAATCTACAGGAAACCATCGCATAAATGTGGATTTCCTGGTCATCCTCTAGATTGCAAGTGTAAGCCACAGAAAGGCATGAATCTGGATGTGTGTTTTGGCTCAATTTGAATGAGGAAAGTTATGTAGACTTGGCAGAGGTGAGTGTTCCTAACAAAATTGATCGTTATTTCTAATAATACCACAGTAGTTTAAAGATTAATTTTCATTTACTATTAAATATACACATACATGTACAATATGCATTTTGTGTTTTTATGATACTATCCACAATACCTTATGGAGAATGATTTGCAGGAGGTATTATTTGTATTATGTGTTTGGTAGACTAGCAACTGATCAAGTAGTTCCATGTGCAATTGTTAGTATTGGTGTATATTTGTATACTTTCAGTGGAATATATTCCTGTGTCAAAGTTCAAATGTAATGACATCATTTCACTGTATTAAACATGCAAACATTTTAGTAAACTAATTTAGGGCGCTTAAGGCAATATAAATCATAATTAGTAATAAACGTCAGAGGAAAAGACAGGAAAATGTCCAAATAGATAGGATACAGGGGTCAAAATTAACTTTTTCTACGTGACAGCCTAATTTTAATAAACATCAGAGGAAAAGACAGGAAAATGTCCAAATAGATAGTATTATGACATAAAAAAAGAAGAAAACAAACTGTAGTACAGAAGTTTGTAGCATTGAGGGATTACATGTAAAATAATTTAGTGGTTGCAATGAATTATAAAATTTATATTGATTACATTTCTGTATGTATGATCACATGATAGTTTCATGTAAAATTAAACTGTATATATATATTTGTATATTGGTGTCATTTCACTGTAATAAATATATATGCAATTATACACACAAAAATTAATATCTGACACATGTATATTTTTAATAAAGTATAAATCAAATTATTTTTAAAATAATTTTTTTAAAGTCAGAGCGTTTATTCTTATTTTAAGAATGATTAGTACAAATTTGTTCATCTTCATTAATAGTAGATGATCTTCACTTGACATTATACATTATCCACATATTTGTTTTCTTTATTTAATGAAGTATAAAAAAAATAATTTGGCAATATAGATCTGTCACTTTGAAATAGAGGACATTTAATCAGTGGAGGAATATAATTCACATCACACATTCTATAAATTCTTTTATTTTTGTCCATCAGTGTTAAAACAAATTTCATATCTTCCACTAACAATTCTACAGTATATCAGTGTATATGACACAGAATTTCAACACTACCTAATATTTTTTCTGTTGCATGTAAAAATGTGTTCAGGTTAAACAGGTACTGTATACGGTACCAATTTTGATGCACCAGATGAGCATTTTGACAAATAATGTCTCTTCAGTGATGCTCAACCGAAATGTTTGAAATCCGAAATAACAATGAAGTTTAGAGCTATTATAGGAAAAAAAAACAGTGTGACAAAAAAGTGGAGTCAAATTCGTCTAAGGATAAGAGCTATGCGTGAAGAAGATAATCCTTAATTTTGAAATGAATTTCTACATATTATTACAGAAATTAAATATACATCCGTATTTTCAAGCTAGTAACAAAGTACTTAACTACTGGGCTGTAGAGACCCTCGGGGACTAACAGTCCACCAGCAGAGGCCTCGACCCAGGGGTCATCATGTCAAACTGATACGGTACCAGTTTTGATGCGCCAGATGCGCATTTCAACAAATAATGTCTCTTCAGTGATGCTCAACCGAAATGTTTGAAATCCGAAATAACGACATATGTATATGTAGACTGAGCATTGTCAAAATATTAGAATTTGAAGGATATTTGTTCAAACTCGAAACCTGCAAATAATGGCGAACATCTGTTTTACCTAATAGACTATTTCAAAAGTAAGAAACTAGTTGGTTAGTCCTTATTCTACATAGATTAGGTAAATTATTGTATTGCAGATTTGTTGGGATTCAATACACTTCCATGTACTATGAACATACTGTAGGCTGAAGATAAACTATTATTTATTTATATTAAACATTATGAACTGACAATCTGCTTACCTCTCTGATTTTGATTAATTATTACAAATTTTACTAGGACCTTTAGGGTATTATGCCTCTGGAAAGTCAGGGAATGTTAAATTTGTTTGTACTTAATTGTCCCACATTACTTATTATTCCATTATCATTGAAGAAAATAATAACAGAATAATCTATAGATCAGTTAACTTCTTTGAATAATGTATGTGACAATTATTGCATGAATTTGTATTGACTATGATTTTTCACAATTGAATACTTTACACTTAAGGTACTCCGTCCCTCAGGTGCAAAAAAATGAAGATGTATTTTTTTACCATTATTGTGAAGCTTTTCTTACGTACTTGTTATTATGACAAAGAATTGATAATTATTTACCATTGTATCCAGGTGATCTTATGAGATAATTGGTCATTATGTATACAGTAAATAATAGAAAACAAAAAGAGTTATCTCAGTTTCATCAAATTGTATTTCATATACTGTATGTCGACTTGTTTGCTGCCTAAACAAAATATCCATTGGGTGAAAGGATTACAAAAATATAAATAAATTGCATTGTATCCAGTAAAATATAAAAGATGATGACTGAAATCAATATGACATCAATTTTCAGAATGTAGAGTTATCTCTCTTCCATGAATTTGGACACAGCAGTAATGATAGATATGCGCTTTGTAATCCTGGGCTTGCCCTGAAAATTCTCTGTAAATAAGCTGTGTATCCCATCATAGCCTCTTCTCTGATGTGCTATCTGCAGGTGTTTGAAACCTAGTCCTGAAAAGATATCTTTTTACACATGCTTTCAGAAATAATGTGATTTTCAACTAATGGCATAAGAGTATGTAGATTTTTTGGGGGAAGTTTCCATCTGCTTTATGATATCAATGATGTACTGCATAGTAAAACTATACTGAAGATAAAATGAGTTAATATTGTGATGCTCAACAACTTTCTGGAGATATCTACAGTCTTCAACTGTACTATTGTAGTTTCTACCACTTCCTCGCTTTTGCCACCCAGCTTTTTCACAGGAATTTCTTGCCAGTGACTCTAGAGCAGGGACAGTCTCTCTCTCTCTCTCTCTCTCTCTCTCTCTCTCTCTCTCTCTCTTCTTCAAATTTCTTGGAGTAAGAATTGGTATGTTTAGCGTGGAAAAGATCTTTGAAACCCCAGCTTCGCCAATGCCTGCATAATTTAAAGCTGGAATAAAAGATTCATATACACCATGCATGCACTTACTGCTCTATTGTACAAACACGTATACTGTAGTAATTGACAACACAAGATCTCACAATCACATCTTTCACATCCAATTTCTGATACTTTACCATTGAGCCAAGGGATAAATCCTCTTTTCTATTCTACATACTATATATATATATACTAGTAGGAGTACTGGTACCTGCTACAACACTACTTGTATCCACATATGACCAGCTTCGAAAACATCTTTTACAGATAAATTGCAAAATACACACACGTTTAGGTTTTTATAAAAATACTTACCAACAGCAAGTTTGGTGTTGATATCAAAAGGACCTTGACCATTCTGACCTATATTGTGTCGTTTACCAGTTGGAATGATCGTCAGTTCGTCGCACTTCCTGCATCTCACATACAGTAAGCTGGCTAGTCCATAACGTCTCTCTTTCTCACAGTCAACAAGATCCAAAGGCGTATGACACAGAAAGCGCCCTCTTTGCAAATGATCCACCAGAATTGAAAATTCAACAACTCTTCTGCCTTGGAACAGATCAAATGTCTCTTTATTTTCATCATATTCATCTACCTGTGCTAGTGGATCTTCGCTGTTGACATCGATGAAGTCAGGGTGGTTGTTATTTCCATGTGCTAATGGTTATAGTAGCAGTAGACGAGGCTTTGAACCGACCTTTCTTATCTCTTTCTCGTATACAATTCCCCTCCATTTCCGTTTGTTTACATCTGTGAATTCTTATTCTTTTTTCAAAGAAGAGTTCCAAAAAATATAAATGCCGGAATTTATGATACGAATAAACTTTTTCCGGATTTTACGCGAGTTACCAAACATTGCTGAGGATTGGAGTCCCTTAATCTAAATGTTTGAAAACCTTTTAAAGAATTTTTAAGATTTAGTGTCGAGGCAATCCTTTGGTTGTGTGAATTCAAGTTCTGTTATGTCATGACCCTTTGAAGCTAGGTTGGGTCATAATATGGGGTCAAAATTTAAAATGTTAACTATCTCAACATTCTCACTAATAATGCAAAAATTGAATCTTGAATCTTTTATATATTATATTTTGGTTTGAATTAATTATTCTGACTAAAGGGCAGCTAAGCTTATAATAATATTTTCTTCTTTTCCAGCTGACAAAGAAAGAACAGACATTTCCAGTATAAGGAAACTGTATGAAAAAATTCTAAGAACAATAGTGTTTGATGTTAAATTTTGTCCATCAATGTCAATATGTACTCCAAATCTAAACTGATGGAATTATTCCCAGGGATTAAAGAACACCAGATTGATAAAGCACATTGACATACATTTATGCATGGTCCTGATGGAAGGTAATAGACAGTTTAGGCTACAAACCATCACAGACAGAAGATGGACAAAACAAAACTGGTTCATGCTGTTGAATTCTTCAGTGATCATACCTTTACACAAATGGTGTCATATGGTACAAGGAACATTACTGGACAGGAAATTACTATACCGAATGTCATTAAAACAGTAATGAACTCCTTTATTAAACCTCTACAAAGTTACTGCTCAGAATCAAGATTTGCACCTCTGGTTATCCGGGAGGGAGGGGGGGGTCCCATACCAAACCATATTATACAAATAAATTGCATATCCTAGTTTGTATTTGACCAATCAGAGACTAGACTATGATATGAATTAAAATAAATTATTTTGGAATATATAGTGTTTCACAAACACATCTTGTTCCTTAAATGTGTTATCAATCTCATGCAAGTATATCTTAGCCTTGATGATACATTTAATGAAAGGTTCAGATCTAAGTTGTAAAAGCGGTCATTTTAAAAGAACTGAAGAAAAAATCTAGAACAATAATTTTTTTTCTCATTGACATGATGTAAAATCTTTAGCTAGGTGATATTGCATTTATTAGACATTAACCCGTGTATGCACGGGTGGATATAAGATAATTATAGTAAATTTGGAAGCAAAAATTAGACATTGGAGATTTGAATTCTTAATTGAATAAAAGAAGAAAGTACATGTATTATTATTGATTACATCGGGCTTTTTGTGATTGTTTCTTGTTTGAAAGTGAAAGTTGTATACTGAATAATGCATAAATTTGACATCTCCATATATAAGTGAAATAGTTTTGAAATTTTATTTTTGAAATTTTAAATATAACCTGGTAGTTATTTCGATGAATGTTGATTCAACTCTTTAAAGAGATATGCAATTATTGCCAATACAATTTGTGATACATGTACAATGTACATATAGAAATCATGTACATTTGAAATAATAATAATAAACAAAACATTGATTTAATTAAAGAGTTTTTTTATGATCTGAGTACAATTGCACATGCACGATGTGTGATAAAAATGAGATTTACTTGAAAACAATGTGAAATTCAGGTTTCCTGTCATTTTAGCTCACCTAAGCATCACAAAGCATCTTTGGATGAAGGAAATTCACGTTTGTTGAAATGAAGGGTCATGTCCCTTTCAAAGGGGAGATAATCACAAAAATAGGGTGGGGTCACTTTAATAAAAATCTTCTCAAGAACCACTGGGCCAGAAAAGCTGAGATTTTCATGAAAGCTTCCTGACATAGTGGTTATTCAAGTTTGTTAAAATCATGACCCCCGGGGGTATGTTGGGGCCACAATACAAGATCAAAGTTATACATGGGAATATATAAAGGGCATCTTTAAAAATCTTCTTCTCAAGAACCATTGGGCCAGAAGAGTGGATATTTACCTGAGAGGTTCCTGATATAGAGTTAGATTCAAATTTGTTCAGATCATGACCCCCCGGGGGTAGGGTGGGACCACAATAGGGAATCAAAGTTTTACATGCAGTTATATAGGAAAATCTTCTTCTCCAGAACCACTAGTCCAATTTCAATCAAACTTAGTATAAACCATCCTTGGGTGAGGGGGATTCATATATTTCAAGCTACATGCGGGAATTTTTATCCAAAATTCAAATTTGCCTCTAAAATAGCCTCTTTTTTTTTTTAGAATGTATCAAATACACCTATTTTTCAGACAGAAATAAAACTATAATGGAAATGTTCAAATCATTAACTAAATATCAAACTAAATAACAAAAATACTACAAAATATTATTTTATGATGATTTGATATGAAATCAAACAACTAAATCCAGCATATTTGAATGAAAATTGTCATTTTTCATTTAAAAATGGACTTATCTATTTTATGACCTGAATGATATGCACGTGTTACCATGGCAATGGGAGTCAAATAACAGCCAAACTATGATGGTTTTACATTATGAAAATACGGATGTATATTTAATTGCTGTTATAAAATTTAGAAATTCATTTCAAAATTAAGGATTATCTCCCTCATGCATAGCTCTTATCCTTGGACGAATTTGGCTCCACTTTTTTTGGCACGCTGTTTTGGCTATATTTAGCTCTAAAACTTCATAGTTATTTCGAATTTCAAACATTTCGGTTGAGTATCACTGAAGAGACATTTTTTGTCGAAATGCGCATCTGGTGCATCAAAATTGGTACCGTATAAGTTTGACATTATGTGAGATTAAGTTGATGTGCCATAAAAAAAAATCGTGACAGTGCGTGTCGGATCCCTTATTTAAATGTTGAAGTGGTTACAGAGAATGACTGTTAATGAGATTGATTGATTGTATATTGTTTAACGTTCCTCTCGAGAATATTTTACTCATATGGAGACGTCACCACTGCAGTTGAAGGGCTGCAAAATTTCAGCCTATGCTCGGCGCTTATGGCCTTTGAGCAGGGAGGGATCTTTATCGTGCCACACCTGCTGTGACACGGGGCCTCGGTTTTTGCGGTCTCATCCGAAGGACCGCCCCATTTAGTTGCCTTCTACGACAAGCAAGGGGTACTGAGGACCTATTCTAACCCGGATCCCCACGGGATGCTGTTAATGAGAAATCATTACAATTTTAAATGCTATTTTTAGTAACAAGTGTGCATTTACACAATTTTCCCCCCCATTTACAAGCTTTTTATGATTTTATGACTGATAGTGTTAGATGTATCCAGTCTTGGGTTTTTAGATTTTTTTTATCTGAGAAAATGTTGAAAAACGGGAAGAATCTAAATTTGACTCATTATTGATTATCTCCCTTTTTCATGGACATTGACTAGATCTTACAATTGACATTAACGTATTTTTTTTATATGAACCGTTTCTTTAAACTCTATATTTCATTACAATAAATTCATTTTAAAACAATTATATCAAATTTGTGCATTATTTAATTTTTTAAATCTTACGATTATACCACGAAATACTTGGATAATAGGCATTGACTATGTCTTAAACTGGGTGATCGTTACTATAGAAACCAAACAGGTGTAAGAAAAAAATGAGGTTATATGTTCGCTTCTAAAGGCAAAAGGTATCAACATGCCAAGTTTCATAAAAATCGACAGACCTTGATGTGCCACTCCCTGCCTGACTCTTATATGGAGTAGTACTTAATTGTAATATATGATTAGATATAGCGGATGTGGCATGATTCAACGGGATTGCTTACTCCTCCTTTATACACAGTCTCATTTTTGATTATATATGGTTAATGAAAATCAGAATGACACATTGTATAAAAACGAGACGACTCCTTTATCACGTTATAACAACATTAAGTTGTAATGTTTGTTATTGTCAACAATTACCACATATTTTGTAGGAAATTCCAATTGTTAAATTGAAGTTGAATTGTTAAAAATAATTGGTTTTTTTTAATAAGACTTGGATTCAAAAATTTGAAGATTGAGTGATCTTTGGCTTTGTAGGTTATACCATTTCCAGTTCAAATTTGAAGAAAAAATGGAAACAATTTAAATTCACCACTCCTGCATTCAGCAAAATCTTCCGCACATTAGGATCTGTAATATGTTGCAACAAGTATATTCGTGGGAAATACAGGGTGTAGACGTAAACTTGAAATAAGATGGAATAAAAGACTGACCATGTCTATAACAAAGAAGTTTGCTTATGTACATGGTATATATTCCTTTTTTTGGGAAAATTTAGTTTAAACTTAAGATTCTTGATGTAGCAAACATTGAAAAATATTAGAAAAGAAAAACATACTGACGACTGAGGCACGGTATTTAAGATTGGACATGTTATTCGAAATAAAACAATACTAACCACTGGGGCACGGTATTGAAGATTGGACATGTTATTCGAAATAAAACAATACTAACCACTGGGGCACGGTATTGAAGATTGGACATGTTATTCGAAATAAGACAATACTGAGGACTGAGGAACGGTATTTAAGATTGGACATGTTATTCGAAATAAGACAATACTGAGGACTGAGGAACGGTATTTAAGATTGGACATGTTATTCGAAATAAGACAATACTGAGGACTGAGGAACGGTATTTAAGATCGGACATGTTATTAGAAATAAGGAACATACAGGAGCTGGAATCGGATGGCAGAATTGGTTAGAATCCATTTAGAAAGAACTGTGTTCTTACCGGATAACAGAATCCATATTCATAGATATGAAAGACAAAAGGACATTGCAAGGTGAAAAAAGAATTCACTCAATCCAAATTTCGATGTCAATGATAAGCTTAGAAAAACAAACATCACGCTAGGTATTATATCCCCGGAGAATCAATGACAGAATACGGAATGAGCGAGAAAAGGTTAGCGAATGCGAATTAGATGCAAATGAAAAATGAATCTTGGAACATTTGATGTGAATTACTAATCTTATTTTACATAGTGCTCTTTATTACGAAATACCCCCTCTACGTGATCAGGATGTATCGAGGGTCCAGAGCGGGCGTGACCAGTGAACAGGAGATGCTTGCTTCTCCTGGAACCTAATCACAACTTTAGTGTGACCAGTGGTCTGTGTTAGAAGTTGACTTTGTGTTCTTTATAGCATTATGAGATTGATCACTGCTCCCTGTCGTCACCTTTGAATCCAGACAATTGAACACAAACTACTGGTGTAGAAAAGCGATATCAATTGGATGAGACGTGCCAAATTGTTTAAGAAGAAGCAGGACATTTAGAGGATTCGAATTTCCAAATAAGTGATACCAGTGGCGAGTCTAAGGATTCTGATGATAAATGTGTTAAGACCAGTAAAATAACTTTTGCGTAGTGTTGCACTGGGAATCATAAAATACGATGCTCGTCGTTCGCGGAGTCGGTATTTTTTTTCAGGTAGGGGTCTAATTTTTTGCTTAGCATGCAAATGTACTAACTCATTTTTTTCATGGTATATATGTAAACTTTATACGGTACCAATTTTGATGCACCAGATGTGCATTTCGACAAGTAATGCCTCTTTAGTAATGCTCAACCGAAATAACAGTAAAGTTTTAGGGCTATTTTAGGGACGAACTGGAAATCATAAAATACGATGCTCGTCAATAACTGATTCAGGAATTTTTTCCAGGTAGGGGTCTAATTCTTTGCTTAACATGCAAATGTAATAGCTCATTTTTTCATACACCATCATGGTGTATATCTTACAAATTCCAGGAGGTCCAAACCCCCGACCCACCTTTAGATCCGCGCATACGTAACTTTAAACGTTGGAGTTGTATTATTCTGAAGCCCAGTTTGAAGTAGTAATTAAAGTTCTGTAGCGAAATGGAGACAACAAACTGCCCATATGCACCTAACGTATAAGTATTAGAATTGCACGTGTACCTTGCAGCTGCAAAGCGACATCTAGACTATTTCTCAGTGGAAATCCATGTGCAGTGGTGAAATGGTGTACATATTTACTATCAGAAATGCAACTACCAAGAATTATTGGTGTTATTGTTTAATGACCTTGAGTACCAAGTAAAGGTCAAAGAGGTGGGGGCTCTAAGGACCAAAAGCAGTCCTATCTCGGAAATGTACCATGTTTTTTTTTCCTGAACACACGTGTATGTATGGCTGTATGTTTCTAATATAATGCTAAATTGTCAAGGGAAGTCAAATTTGGAAGAAAATATAATGATAAAGTTGAGAGCATTCCACGTCCAGAAACATTAGAAATAAGCACACTGATTTTGACTACCGATAACTCCGTTTACCTGATCAAGATATAGGGTTCATGGGGGTGTGACCGGTCGACAGGGGATGCTTACTCATCCTAGGAACCTGATCCCACCTCAGGTGTGTCCAGGAGTCCGTATTTGCCCAACTATGCAAGGTGAAGATAACGAACAGTGATCAATCTCATAACTCCTATAAGCAATACAAAATAGATAGTTGGGTAAACACGGACCCCTGGACACACCAGAGGTGGGATCAGGTGCCTAGGAAGAGTGAGCATCCCCTGTTCACCGGTCACACCCGCCGTGAGTCCTATATCCTGATCAGGTAAACGGAGCTATCTGCAGTCAAAATCAGTGTGCCAAGAACGGCTTAACAATCGGTATGAAACACGTCAGACAACATTTGACCCAATGCGAGGTTGTACTGACGAACTAGATCGTTATAACGACCATATAATTTGCAAAATGCTGACTTCAATCGAGACTGTTGAAACCCCTGTACCATCAACTTGTTTGTCAGTAGCTTACCTCGATTTAAAATCTGACTATACACAGAACAAGCTAGTGCATATCGAATCAGTTGAGATATATAAACACCATATGCAAGTGATAATGGAATATTGCTACACAAATATGGGAAGTTGACGATGGAGAATCTGAAATCATCCCATTTGTCATACAGTTGAGTTGTCAGTTTGTCGTTAATGTCTACTTTCAATAAAATATCTAAGTATGAAGCAGAAGTGGACGACTCCGTGGTGTCCTTTATTTCGTATCTATATTGTATTGCTTGTAGGAGTTATGAGATTGATCACTGTTCGTTATCTTCACCTTTCATCAAACCAGAGACTCCTTTGGTTGAAGAATTCATTAACAGTACCTGGGAGCCACAGTACTTACCGGTGGTACCTGACCTGAATTTGCGTTCTATAATTTTACTATTTTGTAGTCCCCATATCTATCTCGCCATCCTTTGGGAAGCTTACAATATACAGATATGATATCTCATACATTTTATGACATATCTCATATCATGTGGGGATCCGTGTTAGGTTGGGTCAAAAGTACCCCTTCCATGTAGTAAGAGGCGACTAAATGGGGCGTTCATTCGGACGAGACTGCAAAAACTGAGGTCCCAGGTCACAGAATGTGTGGTACGATAAATATCCCTTCCTGCTGAAAGTTCGTAAGCGCCGAGCATAAGACCTAAATTTTGCAATGTTGACGTCTCCATATGAGTGAGAATTCTCGAGAGGGACGTTAAATTAATTTACAATCAATCAATCAATCTATCTTATGAAATATATGAGATATCTTATAAACTTTCTTTTATAAGATATCATATAAAAGTTATGAAATCTTGTAAAAGTTATAATGCAAGGTGAAGATCACGAACGGCGATCAATCTCATAACTCCTATAAGCAATACAAAATAGATTGTTGGGAAAACACGGACCCCTGGACACACCAGAGGTGAGATAAGGTGCCTAGGAGGAGTAAGCATCCCCTGTTGACCGGTCACACCCGCCGTGAGCCCTATATTCTGATCAGGTAAACGGAGCTTTCCGAAGTCAAAATCAGTGTGCCAAGAACGGCTTAACAATCGGTATGAAACAAGTCAGACAGCATTTGACCCAATGTGAGGTTGTACCGAAGAACTAGATCGTTATAACAACCATAGAATTTGCGAAATGCTGACTTCAGTCGAGACTGTTGAAACCCCTGTTCCATCAACTTGTTTTATATATCTTGTAAAATGTCCGAAATATCTTTTATTAAAAACGTCTAGAAGATGTCTTATAACGTTTATGAAATATCTTATAAAGTTTTTATGCGATATCCTATATACTATATAAGCTATCTCATATATTTAATGACATATCTTGTAATGAAAATATATATCTGATATATTTTATAAGACATCTTATATATAATAACGATATCTCATAAACTTTAGAAGATATCTTATTAGAATATATGAGATATCTTTAAAGAAGAATAAATGTGAAAAAGGCGTGTCATGTATCTTCACGTCGCTGGATAAATATCTTTTGATGTATTGCTTTTCTTGCTTAAGTCGCACTTTACAGGAAATTATTTTGTATAGTTGTCCCTATACAGATCTTTTCTTCTTAAATGAAGACAAAAAGCATTTTATCAGATGATATTTTCTGTTCTGTATTTTTGACATTTACATATACATTCACATCGTTGATACAAATAAAATCTATACGATATCCATAAAAACTGGAAGAATTTATTTTAATACAGATGATTTAGAATTTAATGGAAAAGGCCATATAAAATTCCTGTAATGCTAATTCCTATTACAAAATTGACAGCCAATATAGTCCGCCATTTTGAATTTTCAGTTAAAAATATCTTCGCTCGCGCATCGTCAAACACCATCTCTTCTTTGTTTTCCTCTGATGCCAAACCACATATTTCATTCACCCAATGTTTCCAAAGAGAACGGTGGTTCTTGGACTTCCCTACCACGGAAGCAAGATTTTCTTCAGACGCTGAAAAAATATGAAAGTGGATCTTATTTCTTGAATTTACCCATTTTGGTGCTGCAGATCACGTGATAAAAATCATTCCAAACACTGTATGTTCTTAATAGAATCAGAAAATACTGTGTACAGGGAAATATTTGTCCCTCTCAAATCTCTCTTTTAACACAAATATGTCTGGGCGAATTTAAAACGGGGCGAAACTGTCTGTAAGTGTAGAAATAGGGCGGAAATAACCTTGTATACAGTATTCAAATTAAAAGTCACATTACCGATAGTTTTTTCTGAAGACACCTTAAAATTAGTGTCAGGATTAACTTTGACCATTTCGTCTTCGCTCTCCTCATTGCTAATGTGTACAGTGATCCGTGTTTGCCAAGTCAGATTCTTCATCTGGAGATAACAAAGCAAAAGCAACGATGAAAAGTAAAGATAACGAACAGTGCTCAATCACAGTAATCCTTTAAAGAACACAAAATTGAGAATAGGAAAAACAAAGACCCCTGAAAACACCAGATGTGAGATCATGTTGTTTTAAAAATGTTTGTAAAATTAAATCTGTAGATATTTAATACTCAAACAGTATTTTATAATAAATAACATAATAAAGATTAGGCAGCAGGCAACGCCTATATATATCTCCTTTAAGGTATAAGGTAAAGTTCACATAATGATGTACCTAAGAAATTACAATATAGATATGAAGTAAAAGGAAAACATATCATTCAAAGTATAATGATAATATAAGGAGTATGATTTCTTGATATGAATAATAAGCTAACAAAAGAGAAATGTGGGATGGTTAATAGGAACTTTGGGTAATACAAAGGAGAAAAAATGAAATCGAATAAAAATATATAGTGAAAGAAAAACGAATAAGTACTATAAAGCAGGAGAAAAAATGAGAGTACCGACTCAACAGGATAAGAACAGACATACATTAACAAACTCGCATGTATTAAATGCATTTTCAAAATATTTTGCTTTCCAAAATGCATTTCTGAACATATTCAAAACTCTTTATGTTATCTTTGAACTCAAGAATCTCATCACCACTCAGCAATAAGTTTAATAATATGGGAACTTGCAGCTGCATTGCATTTATTGACTCTAAAAGAGTACTGGGAAGTGAACACATTCAAAGAAAAAATGATAAGCATTTTCAGTAGGGTGACCACACGTATCACAAGTAACATTATCTCGTAGAAAAGTTAATAAACTTATTTTATTTTACAAAATAGTATAAGAAATTGCTCCCCAATATCTTCAAGAACTTTTGATACCTTACATTCCTCCACATAATTCATATAAATTGGGAAACTATGATAATCTTAAATTTAGGACCTCATCACATATGAATAGCTTTGTACCTCCAACAATCAAACTATTGAATGACGTACCAACACATATTATAAACTCTTACATCATTTAAAACTGTTACAAAAACTGAATAAACTGTTTAATCATGGTAAACGCAATGCAAACAGTTTGCATTGCCAATTGAGAGATAATGCTAGTAATCTAAATTTTGACTTACATAGTCAATTTCTATGAGAAATCTGTAGATATGATTGAACTACGAATGAATTTTGATTAACATCAACTTTACGGTAAGAATTTCTTCTTTAGTTTTTTTTTTTTTTAGTAGACATCCTATTTTGAGTAAACACCCTATATCCGTTGTTTGGTTTACCTCTTCTTCTGTCTGTGGTTTGGTAAGTAGGCTGATGACGATGCTAGCGACGGAGGTGATTATAACGACTAGAGCACCAAAGTACGTGTAGTGGAGATTCGCGAGAACAGAGGGGCGTTCATCCTCCTCTCCACATTGGGGCGCAGGATATGCCAAATCGAGTCCCAACCTTATTATCCCGCTCATGTGACCAATCAGCATTCCCCAGAAAGCTCCCTATACGCCAAATAAATTAAGTTTTCCAGATTGTAATGTAGACAATGTAAATATGAAACGAATATCAAGAGATTTAAATATGTCCCGAATTCATACTTGTTCCGTCATACGTTTCCAAGCGACAGCGAGAAAAAACAGCGCTCCAATTGGTGTTCCCAGATAGCTCTGAACTGCATTGATGTAGGCAAAGAGTTGCCCTCCTTGTGATGATCTTACCAACGGTATCCATAGAATACTGACCACACAAAGGATCACAATAAAGATTCTAAAATAACATTACATAGGTCAATACACATTACGGTGATATGCGCCATGGTGATCTGCTGAATCTTATCTCGACAACTTACGATATTCTGCAGACAGACAAAAACATAAGGTGCATGCATAATGGTTGCTCAAAGATGGCGAAGGTACTAAAATCTCCCTTCCTTTATATATTCAAGTACCTGCCTACGATCAACAATTCTCTATCTCTTGCTCTAGGGCGCATGGGTCTCCAAAGGTCCATAGTGAAGATAGTACTCGAGCTATTAAAGATGGAAGTTAGGGAACTCATATTGGCTGACAGCATCACGGCCATCAGCAATCCGCGGACACCTAAAAATAGATAGACAATAGAAATTTCATCGTGGAAGACAAACTGATGCTTCGTCTCATTGTACAGTAGTTGTGCAACTGTGAATCGTATTTGGAAGCAACAATTGCAATCGACAACTCGTGAAAAGGTTTAGAGAAAAATAACATGGATCATAAAGAGAAATGACAGCATCTTTATCAGGAAAGATATGCATGACGGCATATCTAATTATTTATCTATTGATTTTTTCCCCACTCATATTGAGACGTCACCAGGTTTAGTTGAAGTACAACAAAATTGGACTTAACATTTAGTCAGCACATCGCAAATTCTATGGTCGTTATAAAGATCTAGTTTGCCAATACAACCAATCATTAGGTTAAATGCAGTCTGACTCGTTTCATACAGATTGTTAAGCCGTTTTGGCACACTGATTTTGACTACCGATAGCCCCGTTTACCTGATCAAGATATGGGGCTCATGGCGGGTGTGAGCGGTCGACAGGAGGTGCTTACTCCTCCTAGGCACCTGATCCCACCTATGATATATCCAGGGGTCCATGTTTGCCCAACTCTTTATTTTGTATTGTTTCTAGGAGTTATGAAATTGATCACTGTTTGTTATCTTAATCTTGCACCTATCCTTAGCGCTCACGGTCGTAGAAGTGAGGTCTCATTAACGTGCCAACGCTTGCCGCGACATGGGGCTTCCGTTTTTAAAGTTATATCGGAATACCCGTGATTCTCACTTCTAAATGCCGAGGGTATGGCGAAAGAAAAATCATTACCGATGTCACATTTTAGGCTGCAAAGGGAATGCTCTACGATAGGGCTAAGGCGATCGGTGCAATAATTTTTTGTTTGTATTTGTGATGGGGCTACCACAAAGAGTCATTATTGTTGATGTTGAGTTATTAACAACAATTATAAACATTTCTTAGATCTGAAGAATAAACATTTATTGGATGAATACACATGAAATTCACACCGATGATAGTATGGTCATGTCATAACAGCGACATGAAAACTCGATGTGCAAGATCTGATCCGAAAACCGCATCCTTTTACTTTTATTATCCATATTTCGGTGAAGAAAGGGTGACCAATATCTAGGCTTAACTTTACAAGTGGTAAATTTTATAAGGCAATAAGATACAAACCATATGGCAAAAGTTCCATGACAAGTTTAGGATAGGCAATGTTAGAACAGCCAACAGGGTTATCACAGTACTTCTTGCACTCCTCAGGATCCGCGCACCCTACTTCATCTGGAAAGTATTTACATTGAAACATCAAACATACGTAAATGTCTAAAAAATCGCGAATTCAGCAAGACAGTCAGTATATATTTTCGATGTTTGAAATACTTGTTTTTACAATGCAATTTCATATACATCTTTAGTAAAATGATTGGTAACTGGGTAGAGAGCTCTGCTAATCATCCCTGGGAAAATCATCATCACCAGTGGGAGCATCTTAAGGTACCCCGCAAGTAGAGCTCCACCTTTGGCATGAGACAGATTCCTGGCAGCCAGGGAACGCTGGATAATAACCTATAAAAACATCTTAATGATGAATTTATAAAATTAATAACTTCTAACACATGCGATTTTATTCATGGTAATCGTCCAATCTCGAAAAACTGCAGGGACTTAATATTGCGCGAGTAGCAAATTTCTTGATCCGTATCAATTCTCAAGAATGAACAATAGTTGTTCCCCTTCAAACTGTGAGAACTTAAAACCGCAAGTGCTATACTTTACAATCTAGGTATTTGGTGAAATACAAATATTAAGGATTTTATTACAGATGACAATTCTACAGTCAGATAAAATCATCGTATACAATAACCTGATCGCAGCACCAGTACCACAAACAACCAATGCTGGACTGAAGAAGCAAACCAGGCCATGGGTTGTCAGAGTTCACAGGGTCACGAAAAATGTGGAATGCATCACTTCGTGGCAGTCCGCATGTAGTGTTCTCATTTCGGATTGAAGGTATGGATTCCATGTTTTTCTTTTGAAATTCTCCATAACCACCAATTTTATTAAAACCTACAGTGTAAAATTAAATAAGTTAACTTCTGTACTGCAATTTATCCTACTGAACATTAATTAGAAGGCTTTCACATATGTAGCTATGCCGTGCTAATAAACATTACATGTATATCAATTTAACGCATAATAAATGTAACCAAGTTATAGATGTTTTGTAAAATCAACGTCGCCATATTAAGAGTATATATACGTGTCAAAGGTCAGGGTGGAAAAACGATTTTATCATAGATATCTTGCTGTCTTTTGATATTTTCTGATGATCTTTTTTCTTATATTTTGAGCGTTCCTGCTTTGAGAAACTATTTGTCATATCATGTTATTTACACTTTGTTGCTTTGTCATCCATACTATAAATATCCCACTTCACACAACAACAATCTACAGTATAATTGTAAATTCTGAATCCAAAAATGTAAAACAAAAGCTCTACTCATTACAGTGTGGTATTATTTGAGGTGAGTTATATTCTAATAATGGTACTATGAAAGGTGAAGATAACGAACAGTGATCAATCTCATAACTCCTATAGGCAATACAAAATAGATAGTGGGACAAACACGGACCCCTGGACACACCAGAGGTGGGATCAGGTGCCTAGGAAGAGTGAGCATCCCGTGTCGACCGGTCACACCCGCAGTGAGTCTTATATCCTGATCAAGTAAACGGAGTTATCCGCAGTCAAAATCAGTGTGCCAAGAACGGCTTAACAATCGGTCTGAAAGACGTCAGACAGCAATTGACCCAATGATAGGTTGTATTGACGAACTATATCGTTATAACGACCATATAATTTGCGAAATGTTGACTTCAATCGAGACTGTTGAAACCCCTGTACCATCAACTTGTTTGTCAGTAGCTTACCTCGATTTAAAACTGACTATACGCAGAACAAGCTCTAGCATATCGAATCAGTTGAGATGTATAAACACCATATATGGGTGATAATGGAATATATATATACATACATACATATATATATATATATATATATATATATATATATATATATATATATATATATCATGATAAGTTAAAAGAGAAATGAAAGTGTAAATCATGGTATTATCCAGGCACGTCGTAGCATCTTTTTTCAGAGCATAGATGAAGACGTTGAGAAAATATTGACAACTTCTAAGATCTAAATAGATAAAACTAATAAAGAAACCAAAACAAAAATATTCTGAAGTTGAACTAAAAGTCCTGCAAGAGTTCCTCATTCACAATATCTTTGTGGTCTTTGGTGACCAGGTCTTCGAATTGTGCTCCTTTGTTGGCTGATCGGTTTCTATATTCATGTAAAGCAGAATTTATGAAGAAACTTCTAGGTGAGAAGAAAAAAATATCTGTAACCTTCAATTCTACATTTAGATATATTGACGTTTTATCTATTAACAATAACTTTCATTCATATCTCGATTCGATATATTCCTGTGAGTTCGAAATAAAGGACACCACAGAGTCGTCCACTTCTACTTCATACTTACACATTTTATTGAAAGTAGATATTAACGGCAAACTAACAACTCAACTTTATGACAAACGGGAGGATTTCAGCTTCTCCATCGTTAACTTCCCATATGTATGTAGCAATATTCCATTATCACCTGCATATGGAGTCTATATCTCTTAACTACTACGATAAGCAAGAGCTTGTTCTGCGTATGGTCAGTTTTTAAATCGATGCAAGCTACTGATAAACAAGTTGATGGTACAGGGGTTTCAACAGTCTCGATTGAGGTTAGCATTTCACAAATTCTATGGTCGTTATAACGATCTAGTTTGTAAATACAACCTATCGTTGGGTCAAATGCTGTCTGACGTGTTTTATACCAATTGTTAGACCGTTCTTGACACACTAATTTTGACTGCGGATAACTCCGTTTACCTGATCAAGATATAGGGCTCACGGCGGGTGTGACCGGTCAACAGGGGATGCTTACTCCTCCTAGGCACCTGCTCTCACCTCTTGTGTATTCAGGGGTCCATGTTTGTCCAACTATCTATTTTGTATTGCCAATAGGAGTTATGAGATTGATCACTGTTCGTTATCTTCACCTTGCATATACAAGTTAATGACAGTGAAGAACCAAACATGCTAATTTCTTTACTTTAATCAAATTTGCATAATGAAATGACTTGCTAAAACTCTACAACCGGTCAGAATAAGTTGTAGCAAGAGTTTTACAACCATGAATTTTTTTCAGCCGTCGGGAAGCCTGTTTAATATACTCGGAAAATAAGCAAAATAATCTAGGTTTATCATCCATCATTTTCTGATTATGCAATGTGTTTCAGGACGACAACTCACTCGTGGATCGTACCCGTATCGTACAAATGATTAAATAATGAAAATAATATTATTGGAATGGTTTTGTCAACATAAACATAATTGAAATTTGTTGGCAAAAAATGAGGACTTTACAAAATCGGGTCGGACAAAATCAACCTCTTCCAAGCAGTTGTTCAATTGTCGACATTTGGCAGAATTACCAGTGAAATGCATTCAGAACTTGTATAATTCCTTACCAAGGCGAATTTTTGCTTGTATTCGATTAAAAGCTAGGACATCTAACTCCATTTTACATTTTATCTTATCAAAAGCACACGCTTGTTGTGCCAAGCGATATAACTTTTGATTGATGCTCACCATCTCCCACGAATACTTATGACACGAGGGTAACTATATGATACAGATGAACATTTTATGTGTATGAATTAGATTCGTGTAGACATGCCATCCTAATGAAGATTCTATGTAGCATTATACAAATTATGTATTGATGAATTTAATACATATAGGCTAGCTATGCAACGCTCAGTAACAATTTATGTGACCAATTTGATACATGTAGTTGTGCCATGCTTAAGGAACTTTGATGTATACAACTTCGATACATACCTGTATCAAAACAATGCTGGTGATATTGCAATCGTTACAACTTTGATAAAGGGTTCTTCATAGTTTGCGATGGGTGTTGTAACATACTTAGATTGATAGTACATATACTCACTAATGATTTCAACTACAGAGTGCTGGAACAAATTTGGTATTGATAGTACTCACTTATTCCAACTACAGCAAACGATCCTAAAGTCAAGACAATGGTTTGAAAAGCATCTGTATAGATAACAGCTGTCAGACCACCTGTGAATTTATCAATATCATATACTGCATCAGCGGAAGTAAAGAGTTTTCCCATTACATGGGTGTTCTTCATCATTATTCATCAAAGCATTATTCGTGATTGTTTGATTGTTTTACGTCCCTTCGAGAATTTCTTACTCATATTCAGACATTTGTGGTTGTAAGACTTCATTCAATTTGTCTGTACCAACATTTATGTTGCAAGATTGTATTCACTTTTTTTTTCGAAATTCAAAGTACGTATATAATTATATAGAAATGTCTACCCAGAACGGTGTATATCCCCGTGACCAGCAAGAGAGAGGCTATCGCGACATAGTTATTCCAGCCCAGAGAAAGCTGTATGAATAACGCTCCGGAGAAAATGCTGACCTGATGCCATATAAAATAAAGTACACATGAACTGACAGCGACTAAGTAGGACTCATCTGTAAGAATGTATATTTCTAGGTATAACTAAGATACCCAATAAATAACAATATCATCAATTAACTAATATACCTAATAAATAACAATACCATCAATTAACTAAGAGACCTGGTAAATAACAATATCATCAATTATCTAAGATGCCTAATAAATAACAATATCATCAATTAAGTAAGATACCTAATAAATAGCAATATTATCAATTAACTAAGATACCTAATAAATAACAATATCATCAATTAACTAAGATACCTAATAAATAACAATATCATCAATTAACTAATATACCTAATAAATAACAATATTATCAATTAACTAATATAGCTAATGAATAACAATATCATCAATTAACTAAGACAGCAAATAAATAACAATATCATCAATTAACTAAGATGCCTAATAAATAACAATATCATCAATTAACTAAGATACCTAATAAATAACATAATCATCAATTAACTAAGATACCTAACAAATAACAATATCATCAATTAACATCTAACAAATAACAATATCATCAATTAACTAATTAATTATAACTAAGGTCACAGCGAGTGTGACCGGTCGACAGGGGATGCTTACTCCTAGGCACTTAATCCCACCTCTAGTATATTAAAGGGCCCTTGTTTGCCCAGCTCTCTATTTTGTAGTCGTTATTGAGATTCATCACCGTTTCCTTACCCTCACCTTTCATATTTCCTTATTTATTTGACCTTGTATCTGAATTCAGAGTTGAGTGTTGCTAAGTTTTTTTGTGTTAAATCGAGTCAGGCTACTGACTAATAAGTTGATCTTACAGGTGTTTCCATGGTCTTGTTTAAAGTCAACATTTCACAAATTATTTTTTTTCGTTTTAATGATATAATTTACAAATACAAGCCATCACTAGATCAAATTCTATCTGACGCGTTTTATCCCAATTGTAAAGACCGTTCTAACCTACTGATTTTAACCACGGAATCCTCCGTGTACCTGATCAAGGTATAGAGCTCACTATGGGTATGACCATTCAACAGGGGATACTAATGCCACATCTGATATGCCCAAGGGTCCTCACTAGCCCTTCTCTTTACTTTGTATTCGTAAGATTTATGAGATTACCAGACTAATCGTTGCTCGTTAATCTTATTTCCCCCATTTTTTATCACTTCGTTATCTTCACTTGCTCATATAGGGATATATCACTGTATACTGTCTGATTTCCGTTGAATGTCCAAACCGATCGGAGCCTCTATATATTCCAGTAACATTGGCACAGAACATTTCATAGGACTGGCTGGATCCGGAGCGGCCGCGGGCATCGCCATGATTTCTTATGAATGGACGGTATTTAAACATACGGAGAAATGGTCTACTCTTATTTAATGAAATAAACTCAACGTGACGTAGCCTTAATTGATATTTATCAAATTAAGCTTAACATAATTGATATCCCTTATCTGGTGTAATTTAACAACTACATGTAGATGCTTATCCGAAATTGAACTTTACAAGCAAGAAAAAAAGACTAGATTTAATCCGAACAATAGATTTATCGGGATTGCTAGAATTTCATTCGTTGTAGTTTACGATTTTCCAGATATCTTCATTGTACCGAAAATCCCAAAATAAAATATAGATTATGCAAATTAGCAAAGCTTATTCCTCCTAGCACATGACCCCACCTCTGGTGTGTCCAGCGTCCGTGTTTACCCGCCTCTTAATTACCTGTATCCTTTATAGGAATTATAGTATGAGATTGATCACTGTTCCTTATCTCCACTTTTTGTCTTAGAGGCATTGTTACAGATAACCATGGACAATGATAGTGTATCATTAGTTAATAACGGCCTAAGATTTAGACGAAAAGGTACCCATAGCTTCGTCTTGTGAAATTCAGCAAATTATGTACATTAATAAACCTGAACCGTAGAATTTTTCTCACATAATAACCAGTGTGAGACAGATTCTACCCGTGCGAGATAGCCATACGAAATTTTTTGTCTTACTCGTACGATATCTTTGCGACGTCATATATTTTCTGATTCATATTAGACGGTGAAGTAAAATATTTTGTATTGTTTTCTTCAAATTTGAATTTGATATTGCTTTCTGGTGTACAACCTTGGGTTTTATAGTTCACACTTGAAGTATAAACCATTTTTGGGTATGTTCTCTCATTCTGTGTGATTAGTTTTTGCATAAATATTCGAATGGGTGTTTTGATAATTTAGAATGTTCTTGAATTAATGCACTAAACTGTGGATAAAATACGAGAAAAATAATCCTCCATTACTTACTCCTGTGAGATAGGGAAATCCGGCGACGAGTAAGAGGCCCTAGATTGTGAATCTTGTCCCTTCGGTGGAATTTCCTTATCTCAAACTAGGTGGAATCTCCCTATCCGACAGTCGTAGTAATGAATGATTCTATTAGTCTGTGATGAAGTTAATTTTCATTTAGTTAAGTTTTGTGGTGTTGTCTGTAAA
This sequence comes from Ostrea edulis, assembly GCF_947568905.1. Taxonomy (NCBI): domain Eukaryota; kingdom Metazoa; phylum Mollusca; class Bivalvia; order Ostreida; family Ostreidae; genus Ostrea; species Ostrea edulis. The sequence continues at coordinate 23,167,890 of NC_079165.1, read as the reverse complement.
TAGTTGTTTATGCTTGTAAGGTGTTTCCGTAGTGTGAGTGTCGGTCGATAAGGCTATTTTTAGCATACCGGTTTGGTCAGTCAGAGTAGCGGCTGTTTGTCAAGCGTGCGGCCACGTTTTCATGCTGTCCAGCAGGGGTCTTTTCTTGGCGAATTCCAGAAGTTAGTCTGGGTAATGGGTAGCCAGAGAGACAAACATTTTACTGTGTGGGCATAGGTTTTCTCCAGCCGGTAAGCTATTTTTCGTGTGAAAATATTTGCGAGGTTTTGGGTTAATTTTCTCGTGTATTGTGTTTTCTATTTTGTTGTTAACCAAGTCACTTTGTGTATAGGTTTTAGGTTAAGTTATTGCTATTTCAGTGCAGAGGGGATTTAAGAAGCTATCTGGGCCATATCAGGCAGTACTCTCAGCGTTTCAGTAGGTGCTCGGCGTGGGAATCAAAACACGTGAGAGCGCACTGTACATGGGTGTTCCACGTGGTGGACTTGGCAATTATTTTGTGAGCCTAGTGTTGCCATTGGTTCGAAGTCGGCGTTATACCCAGTATCGTTGTTCAGTGAGAGACCTGTGAGTCCGGGACTGGAAGCGGAAGGGTTGTTCGCGCTGTATGGAGGCCTGGTGGTGCCAAGTGTGACGTGGCGTTAAATTGAATTGTGCTGAGTAGCCAAACTTTCATATTGAGTTTCAGTAAATTAACATTTTATCAAAAAGGAATTTGAGAAATTTATACAAAACGTAATTTACTACTGTTTAACTTTTTCTGTAGGTAGCGGAATTAGCAACTATTTGAACCATTATGTAATACATTTATTACCAGTTATATTTTCAGCCTGGAATGATATATTTGTTGTATTGACTATTGAATTGTCTTGACAGTTATACGTTATATGCATTGTCAATATTGCCAGGTTTACTATACCAATTTATATTTTCTTTCTCGGTGAGAGAGTATGGGTGTGTGAATGTGAAAGTGTGATTTCTTTGTTTTTCAAACATCTCTATATTTCTTATCTTATTGCTAAATAAATTTTCTTTTTATTCTACGATTTATCATTTTCTCTATTGCCTACACAAAATCAAAAAGAACTTCATTAATTCACTCGCCATCTTGCGTATTCATTGATTGGTTGTGGTACATGTAGCTTGTATCACATACGTAATGGAAAACAGTGTATAGGTTAAAGTGCAATATTTTTATTTCAATTAAAAAGTGTGCGCCTCAGGCTTTAGAACAAACAACACAGAGGACTACCCCATTGTTTTCGAAAGGGGGACATTTCACACTACCACACTGGGCTTCCACTGGATAGAAAAGGTATGCATCCTCGTTTCCTTTCCCCCCGTGTAATCGCTTGGGGTGGTCATCCACACAGGTGTAGGTGGAGGCGGCTACTTGCTCATGGCGTCCGGTCATTAAATATCCACTGTATTATTTTCCCCAGCCCTCGATGCAGTCTTTCCTAGCTTAAAAAAACCCCAAAGTAAATGAAAGGTGAAGATAACGAACAGTGGTCAATCTTATAACTCCAATAAGCAATGCAAAATAGAGAGGTGGTGAAACATGGATATACCAGAAGTGGGATCAGGTGCTTAGTAGGAGTAAGCATCCCCTGTCGACCGGTCACACCCGTCGTGAGCCCTATAGCTTGATCATATAAACGGAGTTATCCGTAGTCAAATTCAGTGTGCTAGGAACGGCCTAAAAATCTCTTGAAATAATAAGATCAACCAGTATTGTGTTGTTTTGTCTGCTTGTTATACGTTTCTTCGAGAGTATTTCACCAGCTTTTAATTTGGATCTCCGTGTCAACGCCTTTCGCGACCTGAGATCTCCGGTTTAATGTCTCATCCAACAGAGTCGCGATTTGCACTTATCAATACCGAAGGAACATCCACCCATTTTATTTTAGAGGGGCTCGAATTCACGACCTTCCGATCACGAAGCGAACTCAGAAATCACTGACCCACCGTGACGAGTGCCAACGAACATTGAATATCTTTAAACGGCTTGTTGTACTTAAATATTCAAGAGAATTTAGCGTTAAATATTTGGGGAATTATCAAACGCCAACTTTTCGGGACTTGACAGAAGCGAAATGTTTCGGGTGCAAATTAACGCCTAAAAGCCATAGTGAAATTCAAAGAGATATTTGAGAAAGAAAGAAACAATAGATTCTTATGCGTATGATCAGTTTTTGAATCGAGGCAGGATACTGACAAACAAGTTGAAGTTGCAGTCTCGTTTAAAGTAACCATTTCGCAAATTCTGTGGTACTTATTGCAATCTAGTTTGCCAATACGACCTATCATTGGGTCGAATGCTGTCTGTCGCTTTTCTTACCGATTGTTAGGCCGTTCTTGGCACACTGATATATACTAAAGACAACTCGGGTGCTTACTCCTTCTAGGCACTTGATCCCACCTCTGGTATATCCAGGGGTCCGTGTTTGCCCAACTCTCTATTTTGTATTGCTTATAGGAGTTATGAGATTGATCACTGTTCGTTATCTTCATCTTTCATTGAATGACTTTTATGCTTGAAAGTCATTTATATCTCAAGTATTTAAGTCTTTTCCTTTACCTGGGATAACTATGACAGATTTCTTGCCATCAGCCTCACAGACCGCACATGGCACATCATGATTTTGGAACGTGGATAGCTTGCCAAAACTACGAGTCTCGTACTCGGCACCGTAGACAAAACCTCTTTCTGCATGAGTAGTATGATCTTTTCCCCACTGTGGATTCCTTTGTCAACAAATTGGTTCCACAGCACCACCACTGTGATGATAATGAGATCCCCCAGTAAAACCTGTAAAAACAATACAGCTCGCGTTTACGAAAGTGAGAAGGTAAGGCGTTGTTTTTTTTTTACCGTGTAGATTATCATCATATCATCTTTACAGAAATGATATATTAAGCACACAATTTTAGAGATTCCTTATACACAGAAAACAAAATTTATTTTTCTTGAAAAATAGTTTAAAATGATTTTTTCCCAATTTGACAGTCTTCATGGCGGACAAATATATTAACCACAACGGATAACAAAAAAGTTTTCGAATTCATTAGATCATAAAGAATTGTCTCGTTTAAAGCCATTATTCACAAATGAAGCATTTTGCAAAATCTATGGTTGTTATAACAATCTAGTTTGCCAATACAACCTGTCATTGGGTCCAATGCTTTCTGAAGTGTTTCATACCGATTGTTAGGCTGTTCTTAGCACACTTATTTTGACTACGGATAACTCCATTTACCTTATCAAGATATAAGGCTCACGACGGGTGTGACCGATTGACAGGGAATGCTGACTCCTCCTAGGGACTCTATCACACCTTGTGTATATCCAGGGGTCCGTATTTGCCTAATTTTCTATTTTGTATTGCTTGTTGGAGTTATGAGATTGATCATACGTGGATGCATTAAATGTTCTATCAAGCCCCTATCTTTGCTATTCACGAAAATATTATCAGCTGTGAAGGAGAACCTTCAAAAGCACTGTGCGACTACATATGCCAGAAGTGGTGTAAATCAAATGTGGATTCTAAAAGATTCTTGTAGCAACATTGTCTTTGTTTGTAAGACTCATTATCAAAACTGTATTTTAAATGAACATGGCAATAATTCCACTTTTGACAAACAGACTTTTACTCCAACTGCCCTTTTAAAAGATGAAATTCTTCAAACTCATGCTTCTGTTTTGGACACATTTAATATTCCAGTCAATGGGTCGGATGAATATGAATACTGGATTCTTAAACTTCATAAAAACCCTTACAAACATACATTGCTGGATTCAGTAAATGTTTTATCAGGCACCTATCTTTGCTCCTCGCGAAAATGTTAGCAGCTTGGAGGAGAAACTTCAAACGTACTGTGCGACTACATATGCCAGAAGTGATGTAAATCAAATGTGGATTCTAAAAATATCTAAAGAACTTTTAGCCAATTTGAAATTGCAAAACTTTGTTGAAATCAACAACATCAAAACGTATGACTTTCTAACACTTTTCACAACCATTCTTCGCGATGAATGAAAGACTAGACTTTCTGATATTATAGACAGTTGCTTCTTCAAAATAAAAAAATGGAAAACGGAAATATTCATATCTTGTGATCAGTTATTCAAAAATTACTTTGTTAAACACCACTCTATTTCCATGCACAAGTACGCTGAAGTTGATATAAAAAAAATATTCTGGAGTTCCTCAGTGACAGTATCTTCGGAGTCTTTAGTGATCAGGTTTTCAACAGCCTGTTGAAATTTCCATGGGCAAGAATTACGCTTCTTTGTTAGCTGAGATGTTTTTATATTCTTACGAAATAGAATTTATTAAAAAATTTCTACGCGAGAAGAAAAAAATTCTTGCTGTGGCCTTCAATTCGAGAGTTAGATATATCAACCTGTTGAAGGAATTGGGATCACGGTGTATGTGACCTGTCGACAGGAGATGCCTGCTCTTCATGGGCACCTGATCCCATGTCTTGTATATCCGGGGATTCGTGTTTGCTCAACTCTCTCATTTGTATTAGTTATAGGGGTTATGAGATTGATCACTGTTTGTTATCCTTGCCTTTCGTTACTCTTCGTTATTCTCACCTTTCATTTGTACCTGTAAAGAATGTATATACTCGCTTCGATCATAGAAATGTTGAATGCAAGAAAGACGTGCACATGTACTTTCCATGTTCGCATTGTCGCATCTCTTAAGTTTCAAACTAGGTTCTAAACTATTGATACCAAATAAAAGGTTAATTGCTATTCAAAAAGTATTATCTGTCCACATACCTATATATGAATTTGTAACTTAATTGGACAAAGGTCGATATTGTTTCTCCCTGTGTTATTACAACACTGGTAAGTTATTATGAAAAATGACTATGGTAACGATGTGACGCGATAACAGTTTTCTATTTAATAGATGTCGAATGCAGTGTTGTCTTTGGGGTAAAGGTCGATCTAAAGGAAGCCATTTTGATCTTGCATCATCCTGCAAGGATTTCAACTTTAGGAATCACGGATTCAGTTTAGTCTTATTTAATCTTTCTGAATTTTTAATTTCGCTATAAATACTTGGACATGTATGTTACATTACAATCTTTGATTTACGATAGTAAAAACTTGGATGCTTTGATTTAGTATATTAAATACGTTAACACTACAGTTGATTCAAGTAATCTACAGTTTACTGTCATACAGAAATGTTGGTTAGGAATATGTTTAGAAACATTTTTCGTTTTTCGTTTTTAGGAAAATATTTCGATGTTCTAGAGAGGTTTTAATATATATCAGTCAGTGGAGAGAGAGAAAGAGAGAGAGAGAGAGAGAGAGAGAGAGAGAGAGAGAGAGAGAGAGAGAGAATTTATATAATCATCTCATAAAGTCGGCGTGTAACTACAGTTGTAGTAGTTGTCCTTTTGTCTGGAAGAGCAGGGTGCATGCGAAATGCATTTTACACCCCGTTATCATACAATAGCTTTACTTACCGTCGTTTTAAACAGAATTAGCTGCTGTCGAGCCATCCAGCACACCATATCAGGCTTCTTCAGAAAGAAAAATCGCTGAACTAACCCAAGATTTTAAAATCCCTATGAGATAATTATAATGACGCTTACCACTGTAAACTACATTGGCACCCCCAGGACAATCACTGCCACCCCAATGGGTATACACAGCACCGCTAGGCACGGAACTTGATACCATTCCATACTGGACATTTGCCACAACCAGGACTATCACACCAACAACGTAGCTCATTTTAAGGTGCTAATGGAAACGAAAAAGAGATATGTTATGAAAATTGACAGCTTTAAGCCTTTTATAAGTCATCATACATGAAATTTCTACAATGGTACTCTAGAAAAGTAATTAAATTTTATGACATTTTATTATTTTCATGGAAAGACTTGTTGAAGTGTAATACAATAAAGTACAAAAATATTTCTTACCTTTATCAAAACCCAAGTTTGATCTCAGTTGTTGAAGCTTGGCTAAGGTGTGCCTTAAGTAGGCAATACAGCACCTTATGTTACTCATTGACATCGTATATCTGTTTATCGTCTTAAATAATATGATATCAAGTCAACAAACAAGTTTGTAATGGCTAGACTCGTTACACGAGGTATCATAAACTAAATATTCACTTGACTCCTGAAGACAACAGGTGTTACTTTCATATCAAGTGACGCATCGATACTATTATTCTCAAAAGTGGACTAGAGAAGATGCTCATTGATTCCCTCCTTGTTTAGTATATTTCACACAATTTTATCTGGTTTTAAGTTATTTGGAAAACAATTATTAATAGCAAACTATGAATTATGAATGTGTACACTACGCAAAATATTTAAGAACTGCTCCACATAAAAGTTAGACAGGTCGTATAATAAGCGTGGTACATGAATATCTTGAAACTGAGAAATTTCTGTTTGAAAGCAATTATTTGAGTGTAATATACCTATCAATGGTAAAAATTTACCATGTCCTTCATTTAGTGTGTGATCCCAGATCTGAAACCAAATGCACTTTCTTGTATGAAAATAACTGAATATGTACTATTTTCAGAATTCAATAAATCTTGTTCCCAAATGAATATTAGAAAGTTTAAATTGTTAGGTAATTACTATATTCATCCTCAATTCTGAGGAGTATCTAAAATTCTGTGTAAATTATTGTTGGCATAGATATCGACTTCGAAAAGTTTATAAAAAAGGATTATTTGCCGTACGAGTAATGTCCATTTGGTACACAAAACGTAGGTGGCGGTTAAAAATCAAGATGGCAGTATCCACTGATGTCTGCTCTGCAACAGCATTTTGATCGCCCCTGTGGAACATATCACATATTTACACCGGAAACAGCTCTAATTTATTTGAAAGATTGTTCAAGAGCAATTTTAGGATATTCAAGAATTTTGGAATTTGAGTGAGAAGTCCGTGAACCTGGACTACTTGCCATCCGTTCTGCCCTCTGGCATTCGGATTTAGATCAAAACGTTACTGTTTGTGCCAACCACATGTAATCTACAGGAAACCATCGCATAAATGTGGATTTCCTGATCATCCTCTAGATTGCAAGTGTAAGCCACAGAAAGGCATGAATCTGGATGTGTGTTTTGGCTCAACTTGAATGAGGAAAGTTATGTAGACTTGGCAGAGGTGAGTGTTCCTAACAAAATTTAACGTTATTTCTAATAATACCACAGTAGTTTAAAGATTAATTTTCATTCACTATTAAATATACACATACATGTACAATATGCATTTTGTGTTTTTATGATACTATCCACCATACCTTATGGAGAATGATTTGCAGGAGGTATTATTTGTATTATGTGTTTGGTAGACTAGCAACTGATCAAGTAGTTCCATGTGCTATTGTTAATATTGGTGTATATTTGTATACTTTCAGTGGAATATATTCCTGTGTCAAAGTTCAAATGCAATGACATCATTTCACTGTATTAAACATGCAAACATTTTAGTAAACTAATTTAGGGCGCTTAAGGCAATATAAATCATAATTAGTAATAAACGTCAGAGGAAAAGACAGGAAAATGTCCAAATAGATAGGATACAGGGGTCAAAATAAACTTTTTCTACGCGACAGCCTAATTTTAATAAACATCAGAGGAACAGACAGGAAAATGTCTAAATAGATAGTATTATGACATAAAAAAAGAAGAAAACAAAGTACAGAAGTTTGTAGCATTGAGGGATTACATGTAAAATAATTTAGTGGTGGCAATGAATTATAAAATTTATATTGATTACATTTCTGTATGTATCATCACATGATAGTTTCATGTACAATTAAACTGTATATATATATTTGTATATTGGTGTCATTTCACTGTAATAAATATATATGCAATTATACACACAAAAATTAATATCTGACACATGTATATTTTTAATAAAGTATAAATCAAATTATTTTTCAAATTATTTTTTTAAAGTCAGAGCATTTATTCTTATTTTAAGAATGATTAGTACAAATTTGTTCATCTTCATTAATAGTAGATGATCTTCACTTGACATTATACAGTATCCACATATTTGTTTTCTTTATTTAATGAAGTATAAAAAAATAATTTGGCAATATAGATCTGTCACTTTGAAATAGAGGACATTTAATCAGTGGAGGAATATAATTCACATCACACATTCTATAAATTCTTTTATTTTTGTCCATCAGTGTTAAAAAAAATTTCATATCTTCCACTAACAATTCTACAGTATATCAGTGTATATGACACAGAATTTCAACACTACCTAATATATTTTCTGTTGCATGTAAAAATGTGTTCAGGTTAAACAGGTACTGTATACGGTACCAATTTTGATACGCCAGATGCGCATTTTGACAAATAATGTCTCTTCAGTGATGCTCAACCGAAATGTTTGAAATCCGAAATAACAATGAAGTTTAGAGCTATTATAGGGAAAAAACAGTGTGCCAAAAAAGTGGAGTCAAATTCGTCTAAGGATAAGAGCTATGCGTGAAGGAGATAATCCTTAATTTTGAAATGAATTTCTACATTTTATTACAGAAATTAAATATACATCCGTATTTTCAAGCTAGTAACAAAGTACTTACCTACTGGGCTGTAGAGACCCTCGGGGACTAACAGTCCACCAGCAGAGGCCACGACCCAGGGGTCATCATGTCAAACTGATACGGTACCAGTTTTAATGCGCCAGATGCGCATTTCAACAAATAATGTCTCTTCAGTGATGCTCAACCGAAATGTTTGAAATCCGAAATAACGACATATGTATATGTAGACTGAGCATTGTCAAAATATTAGAATTTGAAGGATATTTGTTCAAACTCGAAACCTAGAAATAATGGCGAACATCTGTTTTACCTAATAGACTATTTCAAAAGTAAGAAACTAGTTGGTTAGTCTTTATTCTACATAGATTAGGTAAATTATTGTATTGCAGATTTGTTGGGATTCAATACACTTCCATGTACTATGAACATACTGTAGGCTGAAGATAAACTATTATTTATTTATATTAAACATTATGAACTGACAATCTGCTTACCTCTCTGATTTTGATTAATTATTACAAATTTTACTAGGACCTTTAGGGTATTATGCCTCTGGAAAGTCAGGGAATGTTAAATTTGTTTGTACTTAATTGTCTCACATTACTTATTATTCCATTATCATTGAAGAAAATAATAACAGAATAATATATAGATCAGTTAACTTCTTTGAATAATGTATGTGACAATTATTGCATGAATTTGTATTGACTATGATTTTTCACAATTGAATACTTTACACTTAATCTAAATGTTTGAAAACCTTTTAAAGAATTTTTAAGATTTAGTGTTGAGGCAATCCTTTGGTTGTGTGAATTCAAGTTCTGTTATGTCATGACCCTTTGAAGCTAGGTTGGGTCATAATATGGGGTCAAAATTTAAAATGTTAACTATCTCAGCATTCTCACTAATAATGCAAAAATTGAATCTTGAATCTTTTATATATTATATTTTGGTTTGAATTAATTATTCTGACTAAAGGGTTGCTATGCTTATGATAATATTTTCTTCTTTTCCAGCTGACAAAGAAAGAACAGACATTTGCAGTATAAGGAAACTGTATGAAAAAAATCTAAGAACAATAGTGTTCGATGTTAGATTTTGTCCATCAATGTCAATATGTACTCCAAATCTAAACTGATGGAATTATTCCCAGGGATTAGAGAACACCAGATTGATAAAGCACATTGACATACATTTATGCATGGTCCTGATGGAAGGTAATAGACAGTTTAGGCTACAAACCATCACAGACAGAAGATGAACAAAACAAAACTGGTTCATGCTGTTGAATTCTTCAGTGATCATACCTTTACACAAATGGTGTCATATGGTACAAGGAATATTACTGGACAGGAAATTACTATACCGAATGTCATTGAAACAGTAATGAACTCCTTTATTGAACCTCTAAAAAGTTACTGCTCAGAATCAAGATTTGCACCTCTGGTTATCCGGGAGGGGGGGGGGGGGGGGGGGGGAGGGGTCCCATACCAAACCATATTATACAAATGAATTGCTTATCCTAGTTTGTATTTGACCAATCAGAGACTAGACTATGATATGAATTAAAATAAATTATTTTGGAATATATAGTGTTTCACAAACACATCTTGTTCCTTAAATGTGTTATCAATCTCATGCAAGTATATCTTAGCCTTGATGATACATTTAATGAAAGGTTCAGATCTAAGTTGTAAAAGCAGTCATTTTAAAAGAACTGAAGAAAAAATCTAGAACAATAAAAAAAATTTCTAATTGACATGATGTAAAATCTTTAGCTAGGTGATATTGCATTTATTAGACATTAACCCGTGTATGCACGGGTGGATATAAGATAATTATAGTAAATTTGGAAGCAAAAATTAGACATTGGAGATTTGAATTCTTAATTGAATAAAAGAAGAAAGTACATGTATTATTATTGATTACATCGGGCTTTTTGTGATTGTTTCTTGTTTGAAAGTGAAAGTTGTATACTGAATAATGCATAAATTTGACATCTCCATATATAAGTGAAATAGTTTTGAAATTTTATTAAACTATCCTTTCAAACTAGAACCTGGTAGTTATTTCGATGAATGTTGATTCAACTCTTTAAAAAGATATGCAATTATTGCCAATACAATTTGTGATACATGTACAATGTACATATAGAAATCATGTACATTTGAAATAATAATAATAAACAAAACATTGATTTAATTAAAGAGTTTTTTTATGATCTGAGTACAATTGCACATGCACGATGTGTGATAAAAATGAGATTTACTTGAAAACAATGTGAAATTCAGGTTTCCTGTCATTTTAGCTCACCTAAGCATCACAAAGCATCTTTGGATGAAGGAAATTCACGTTTGTTGAAATGAAAGGTCATGTCCCTTTCAAAGGAGAGATAATCACAAAAATAGGGTGGGGTCACTTTAATAAAAATCTTCTCATGAACCATTGGGCCAGAAAAGCTGAGATTTTCATGAAAGCTTCCTGACATAGTTGGTATTCAAGTTTGTTAAAATCATGACCCCCGGGGGTATGTTGGGGCCACAATACAAGATCAAAGTTATACATGGGAATATATAAAGGGCATCTTTAAAAATCTTTTTCTCAAGAACCATTGGGCCAGAAGAATGGAGATTTACCTGAGAGGTTCCTGATATAGAGTTAGATTCAAATTTGTTCAGATCATGACCCCCCGGGGGTAGGGTGGGACCACAATAGGGAATCAAAGTTTTACATGCAGTTATATAGGAAAATCTTCTTCTCCAGAACCACTAGTCCAATTTCAATCAAACTTAGTATAAACCATCTTTGGGTGAGGGGGATTCATATATTTCAAGCTACATGCGGGAATTTTTATCCAAAATTCAAATTTGCCTCTAAAATAGACTTTTTTAGAATGTATCAAATACACCTATTTTTCAGACAGAAATAAAACCATAATAGAAATGTTCAAATCATTAACTAAATATCAAACTAAATAACAAAAATACTACAAAATATTATTTTATGATGATTTGATATGAAATCAAACAACTAAATCCAGCATATTTGAATGAAAATTGTCATTTTTCATTTAAAAATGGACTTATCTATTCTATGACCTGAATGATATGTACGTGTTACCATGGCAATGGGAGTCAAATATCAGCCAAACTATGATGGTTTTACATTATGAAAATACGGATGTATATTTAATTGCTGTTATGAAATTTAGAAATTCATTTCAAAATTAAGGATTATCTCCCTCATGCATAGCTCTTATCCTTGGACGAATTTGGCTCCACTTTTTTTGGCACGCTGTTTTGGCTATATTTAGCTCTAAAACTTCATAGTTATTTCGAATTTCAGACATTTCGGTTGAGCATCACTGAAGAGACATTTTTTTGTCGAAATGCGCATCTGGTGCATCAAAATTGGTACCGTATAAGTTTGACATTATGTGAGATTAAGTTAATGTGCCATAAAAAAAAGTGTTACAGTGCGTGCCGGATCCCTTATTTAAATGTTGAAGTGGTTACAGAGAATGACTGTTAATGAGATTGATTGATTGTATATTGTTTAACGTTCCTCTCGAGAATATTTTACTCATATGGAGACGTCACCACTGCCGTTGAAGGGCTGCAAAAGTTCAGCCTATGCTCGGCGCTTATGGCCTTTGAGCAGGGAGGGATATTTATCGTGCCACACCTGCTGTGACACGGGGCCTCGGTTTTTGCGGTCTCATCCGAAGGACCGCCCTATTTAGTTGCCTTCTACGACAAGCAAGGGGTAATGAGGACCTATTCTAACCCGGATCCCCACGGGATGCTGTTAATGAGAAATCATTACAATTTTAAATGCTATTTTTAGTAACAAGTGTGCATTTACACAATTTTTTTCCCCATTTACAAGCTTTTTATGATTTTATGACTGATAGTGTTAGATGTATCCAGTCTTGGGTTTTTAGATTTTTTTTATCTGAGAAAATGTTGAAAAAAGGGAAGAATCTAAATTTGACTCATTATTGATTATCTCCCTTTTTCATGGACATTGACTAGATCTTACAATTGACATTAACGTATTTTTTTTTTATATGAACAGTTTCTTTAAACTCTATATTTCATTACAATAAATTCATTTTAAAACAATTATATCAAATTTGTGCATTATTTATTTTTTTAAATCTTACGATTATACCACGAAATACTTGGATAATAGGCATTGAATATGTCTTAAACTGGGTGATCGTTACTATAGAAACCAAACAGGTGTAAGAAAAAAGTGAGGTTATATGTTCGCTTCTAAAGGCAAAAGGTATCAACATGCCAAGTTTCATCAAAATCGACAGACCTTGATGTGCCACTCCCTGCCTGACTTTTATATGGAGTAGTACTTAATTGTAATATATGATTAGATATAGCGGATGTGGCATGATTCAACGGGATTGCTTACTCCTCCTTTATACACAGTCTCATTCTTGATTATATATGGTTAATGAAAATCAGAATGACACGTTGTATAAAAACGAGACGACTCCTTTATCACGTTATAACAACATTAAGTTGTAATGTTTGTTATTGTCAACAATTACCACATATTTTGTAGGAAATTCCAATTGTTAAATTGAAGTTGAATTGTTAAAAGTAATTGTTTTTTTTAATAAGACTTGGATTCAAAAATTTGAAGATTGAGTGATCTTTGGCTTTGTAGGTTATACCATTTCCAGTTCAAATTTGAAGAAAAAATGGAAACAATTTAAATTCACCACTCCTGCATTCAGCAAAATCTTCCGCACATTAGGATCTGTAATATGTTGCAACAAGTATATTCGTGGGAAATACAGGGTGTAGACGTAAACTTCAAATAAGATGGAATAAAAGACTGACCATGTCTATAACAAAGAAGTTTGCTTATGTAAATGGTATATATTCCTTTTTTGGGAAAATTTAGTTTAAACTTAAGATTCTTGATGTAGCAAACATTGAAAAATATTAGAAAAGAAAAACATACTGACGACTGAGGCACGGTATTTAAGATTGGACATGTTATTCGAAATAAGACAATACTGAGGACTGAGGAACGGTATTTAAGATTGGACATGTTATTCGAAATAAGACAATACTGAGGACTGAGGAACGGTATTTAAGATCGGACATGTTATTAGAAATAAGGAACATACATGAGCTGGAATCGGATGGCAGAATTGGTTAGAATCCATTTAGAAAGAACTGTGTTCTTACCGGATAACAGAATCCATATTCATAGATATGAAAGACAAAAGGACATTGCAAGGTGAAAAAAAGAATTCACTCAATCCAAATTTCGATGTCAATGATAAGCTTAGTAAAACAAACATCACGCTAGGTATTATAACCTCGGAGAATCAATGACAGAATACGGAATGAGCGAGAAAAGGTTAGCGAATGCGAATTAGATGCAAATGAAAAATGAATCTTGGAACATTTGATGTGAATTACTAATCTTATTTTACATAGTGCTCTTTATTACGAAATACCCCCTCTACGTGATCAGGATGTATCGAGGGTCCAGGGCGGGCGTGACCAGTGAACAGGAGATGCTTGCTTCTCCTGGAACCTAATCACAACTTTAGTGTGACCAGTGGTCTGTGTTAGAAGTTGATTTTGTGTTCTTTATAGCATTATGAGATTGATCACTGCTCCTTGTCGTCACCTTTGAATCCAGACAATTGAACACAAACTACTGGTGTAGAAAAGCGATATCAATTGGATGAGACGTGCCAAATTGTTTAAGAAGAAGCTGGACATTTAGAGGATTCGAATTTGCAAATAAGTGATACCAGTGACGAGTCTAAGGATTCTGATGATAAACGTGTTAAGACCAGTAAACTAACTTTTGCGTAGTGTTGCACTGGGAATCATAAAATACGATGCTCGTCGTTCGCGGAGTCGGTATTTTTTTTCAGGTAGGGGTCTAATTTTTTGCTTAGCATGCAAATGTACTAACTCATTTTTTTCATACACCATCATGGTATATATGTAAACTTTATACGGTAACAATTTTGATGCACCAGATGTGCATTTCGACAAGTACTGCCTCTTCAGTAATGCTCAACCGAAATAACAGTAAAGTTTTAGGACTATTTTAGGGACGAACTGGAAATCATAAAATACGATGCTCGTCAATAACTGATTCAGGAATTTTTTCCAGGTAGGGGTCTAATTCTTTGCTTAACATGCAAATGTAATAGCTCATTTTTTCATACACCATCATGGTGTATATCTTACAAATTCCAGGAGGTCCAAACCCCCGACCCACCTTTAGATCCGCGCATACGTAACTTTAAACGTTGGAGTTGTATTATTCTGAAGCCCAGTTTGAAGTAGTAATTAAAGTTCTGTAGCGAAATGGAGACAACAAACTGCCCATATGCACCTAACGTATAAGTATTAGAATTGCACGTGTACCTTGCAGCTGCAAAGCGACATCTAGACTATTTCTCAGTGGAAATTCATGTGCAGTGGTGAAATGGTGTACATATTTACTATCAGAAATGCAATTACCAAGAAGTATTGGTGTTATTGTTTAATGACCTTGAGTACCAAGTAAAGGTCAAAGAGGTGGGGGCTCTAAGGACCAAAAGCAGTCCTATCTCGGAAATGTACCATGTTTTTTTTCCCCTGAACATACGTGTATGTATGGCTGTATGTTTTTAATACAATGCTAAATTGTCAAGGGAAGTCAAATTTGGAAGAAAATATAATTATAAAGTTGAGAGCATTCCACGTCCAGAAACATTAGAAATAAGCACACTGATTTTGACTACCGATAACTCCGTTTACCTGATCAAGATATAGGGCTCATAGGAGTGTGACCGGTCGACAGGGGATGCTTACTCATCCTAGGAACCTGATCCCACCTCTGGTGTGTCCAGGAGTCCGTATTTGCCCAACTATGCAAGGTGAAGATAACGAACAGTGATCAATCTCATAACTCCTATAATTAATACAAAATAGATAGTTGGGCAAACACGGACCCCTGGACACACCAGAGGTGGGATCAGGTGCCTAGGAAGAGTGAGCATCCCCTGGTAACTGGTCACACCCGCCGTGAGTCCTATATCCTGATCAGGTAAACGGAGCTATCTGCAGTCAAAATCAGTGTGCCAAGAACGGCTTAACAATCGGTATGAAACACGTCAGACAACATTTGACTCAATGCGAGGTTGTACTGACGAACTAGATCGTTATAACGACCATATAATTTGCAAAATGCTGACTTCAATCGAGACTGTTTAAACCCCTGTACCATCAACTTGTTTGTCAGTAGCTTACCTCGATTTAAAATCTGACTATACGCAGAACAGGTTAGTGCATATCGAATCAGTTGAGATATATAAACACCATATGCAAGTGATAATGGAATATTGCTACACAAATATGGGAAGTTGACGATGGAGAATCTGAAATCATCCCGTTTGTCATACAGTTGAGTTGTCAGTTTGCCGTTAATGTCTACTTTCAATAAAATATCTAAGTATGAAGCAGAAGTGGACGACTCTGTGGTGTCCTTTATTTCGTATCTATTTTGTATTGCTTGTAGGAGTTATGAGATTGGTCACTGTTCGTTATCTTCACCTTTCATCAAACCAGAGATTCCTTTGGTTGAAGAATTCATTAACAGTACCTGGGAGCCACAGTACTTACCGGTGGTACCTGACCTGAATTTGCGTTCTATAATTTTACTATTTTGTAGTCCCCATATCTATCTCGTCATCCTTTGGGAAGCTTACAATATACATATATGATATCTCATACATTTTATGACATATCTCATATCATGTGGGGATCCGTGTTAGGTTGAGTCCAAAGTACCCCTTCCATGTAGTAAGAGGCGACTAAATGGGGCGTTCATTCGGACGAGACTGCAAAAACTGAGGTCCCAGGTCACAGAATGTGTGGTACGATAAATATCCCTTCCTGCTGAAAGTTCGTAAGCGCCGAGCATAGACCTAAATTTTGCAATGTTGACGTCTCCATATGAGTGAGAATTCTCGAGAGGGACGTTAAATTAATTTACAATCAATCAATCAATCTATCTTATAAAATATATGAAATATCTTATAAACTTTCTTTTATAAGATATCATATAAAAGTTATGAAATCTTGTAAAAGTTATAATGCAAGGTGAAGATAACGAACAGTGATCAATCTCATAACTCCTATAAGCAATACAAAATAGATTGTTGGGAAAACACGGACCCCTGGACACACCAGAGGTGAGATAAGGTGCCTAGGAGGAGTAAGCATCCCCTGTTGACCGGTCACACCCGCCGTGAGCCCTATATTCTGATCAGGTAAACGGAGCTTTCCGCAGTCAAAATCAGTGTGCCAAGAACGGCTTAACAATCGGTATGAAACAAGTCAGACAGCATTTGACCCAATGTGAGGTTGTACCGAAGAACTAGATCGTTATAACAACCATAGAATTTGCGAAATGCTGACTTCAGTCGAGACTGTTGAAACCCCTGTTCCATCAACTTGTTTTATATATCTTATAAAATGTCCGAAATATCTTTTATTAAAAACGTCTAGAATATGTCTTATAACGTTTATGAAATATCTTATAAAGTTTTTATGAGATATCCTATATACTATATAAGCTATCTCATATATTTAATGACATATCTTGTAATGAAAATATATATCTGATATATTTTATAAGACATCTTATATATGATAACGATATCTCATAAACTTTAGAAGATATCTTATTAGAATATATGAGATATCTTTAAAGAAGAATAAATGTGAAAAAGACGTGTTATGTATCTTCACGTCGCTGGGTAAATATCTTTTGATGTATTGCTTTTCTTGCTTCAAGTCGCACTTTACAGGAAATTATTTTGTATAGTTGTCCCTATACAGATCTTTTCTTCTTAAATGAAGACAAAAAGCATTTTATCAGATGATATTTTCTGTTCTGTATTTTTGACATTTACATATACATTCACATCGATGATACAAATAAAATTTATACGATATACATAAAAACTGGAAGAATTTATTTTAATACAGATGATTTAAAATTTAATGGAAAAGGCCATATAAAATTCCTGTAATGCTAATTCCTATTACAAAATTGACAGCCAATACAGTCCGCCATTTTGAATTTTCAGTTAAAAATATCTTCGATCGCGCATCGTCAAACACCATCTCTTCTTTGTTTTCCTCTGATGCCAAACCACATATTTCATTCACCCAATGTTTCCAAAGCGAACGGTGGTTCTTGGACTTCCCTACCACGGAAGCAAGATTTTCTTCAGACGCTGAAAAAATATGAAAGTGGATCTTATTTCTTGAATTTACCCATTTTGGTGCTGCAGACCACGTGATAAAAATCATTCCAAACACTGTATGTTCTTAATAGAATCAAAAAATACTGTGTATAGGGAAATATTTGTCCCTCTCAAATCTCTCTTTTAACACAAATATGTCTGGGCGAATTTAAAACGGGGCGAAACTGTCTGTAAGTGTAGAAATAGGGCGGAAATAACCTTGTATACAGTATTCAAATTAAAAGTCACATTACCGATAGTTTTTTCTGAAGACACCTTAAAATTAGTTTCAGGATTATCTTTGACCATTTCGTCTTCGCTCTCCTCATTGCTAATGTGTACAGTGATCCGTGTTTGCCAAGTCAGATTCTTCATCTGGAGATAACAAAGCAAAATCAACGATGAAAAGTAAAGATAACGAACAGTGCTCAATCACAGTAATCCTTTAAAGAACACAAAATTGATAATAGGGAAAACAAAGACCCCTGAAAACACCAGATGTGAGATCATGTTGTTTTAAAAATGTTTGTAAAATTAAATCTGTAGATATTTAATACTCAAACAGTATTTTATAATAAATAACATAATAAAGATTAGGCAGCAGGCAACGCCTATATATATCTCCTTTAAGGTACAAGGTAAAGTTCACATAATGATCTACATAAGAAATTACAATATAGATATGAAGTAAAAGGAAAACATATCATTCAAAGTATAATGATAATATAAGGAGTATGATTTCTTGATATGAATAATAAGCTAACAAAAGAGAAATGTGGGATGGTTAATAGGAACTTTGGGTAATACAAAGGAGAAAAAATGAAATCGAATAAAAATATATAGTGAAAGAAAAACGAATAAGTACTATAAAGCAGGAGAAAAAATGAGAGTACCGACTCAACAGGATAAGAACAGACATACGTAACAAACTCGCATGTATTAAATGCATTTTCAAAATATTTTGCTTTCCAAAATGCATTTCTGAACATATTCAAAACTCTTTATGTTATCTTTGAACTCAAGAATCTCATAACCACTCAGCAATAAGTTTAATAATATGGGAACTTGCAGCTGCATTGCATTTATTGACTCTAAAAGAGTAATTCTTTGTACTGGGAAGTGAACACATTCAAAGAAAAAATGATAAGCATTTTCAGTAGGGTGACCACACATATCACAAGTAACATTATCTCGTAGAAAAGTTAATAAACTTATTTTATTTTACAAAATAGTATAAGAAATTGCTCCCCAATATCTTCAAGAACTTTTGATACCTTACATTCCTCCACATAATTCATATAAATTGGGAAACTATGATAATCTTAAATTTAGGACCTCATCACATATGAATAGTTTTGTACCTTCAACAATCAAACTATTGAATGACGTACCAACCCATATTATAAACTCTTACATCATTTAAAACTGTTACAAAAACTGAATAAACTGTTTAATCATGGTAAACGCAATGCAAACAGTTCGCATTGCCAATTGAGAGATAATGGTAGTAATCTAAATTTTGACTTACATAGTCAATTTCTATGAGAATTCTGTAGATATGATTGAACTACGAATGAATTTTGATTAACATCAACTTTACGGTAAGAATTTCTTCTTTAGGTTTTTTTTTTAGCAGACATTCTATTTTGAGTAAACACCCTATATCCGTTGTTCGGTTTACCTCTTCTTCTGTCTGTGGTTTGGTAAGTAGGCTGATGACGATGATAGCGACGGAGGTGATTATAACGACTAGAGCACCAAAGTACGTATAGTGGAGATTCGCGAGAACAGAGGGGCGTTCATCCTCCTCCCCACATTGAGGCGCAGGATATGCCAAATCGAGTCCCAACCTTATTATCCCGCTCATGTGACCAATCAGCATTCCCCAGAAAGCTCCCTATACGCCAAATAAATTAAGTTTTCCAGATTGTAATGTAGACAATGTAAATATGAAACGAATATCAAAGAGATTTAAATATGTCCCGAATTCATACTTGTTCCGTCATACGTTTCCAAGCGACAGCGAGAAAAAACAGCGCTCCAATTGGTGTTCCCAGATAGCTCTGAACTGCATTGATGTAGGCAAAGAGTTGCCCTCCTTGTGATGATCTTACCAACGGTATCCATAGAATACTGACCACACAAAGGATCACAATAAAGATTCTAAAATAACATTACATAGGTCAATACACATTACGGTGATATGCGCCATGGTGATCTGCTGAATTCGTCTTATCTCGACAACTTACGATATTCTGCAGACAGACAAAAACATAAGGTGCATGCATAATGGTTGCTCAAAGATGGCGAAGGTACTAAAATCTCCCTTCCTTTATATATTCAAGTACCTGCCTACGATCAACAATTCTCTATCTCTTGCTCTAGGGCGCATGGGTCTCCAGAGGTCCATAGTGAAGATAGTACTCGAGCTATTAAAGATGGAAGTTAGGGAACTCATATTGGCTGACAGCATCACGGCCATCAGCAATCCGCGGACACCTAAAAATAGATAGACATTAGAAATTTCATCGTGGAAGACAAACTGATGCTTTGTCTCATTGTACAGTAGTTGTGCAACTGTGAATCGTATTTGGAAGCAACCATTGCAATCGACAACTCGTGAAAAGGTTTAGAGACAAATAACATGGAGCATAAAGAAAAATGACAGCATCTTTATCAGGAAAGATATGCATGACGGCATATATAATTATTTATCTATTGATTTTCCCCCTACTCATATTGAGACGTCACCAGGTTTAGTTGAAGTACAACAAAATTAGATTTAACATTTAGTCAGCACATCGCAAATTCTATGGTCGTTATAACGATCTAATTTGCCAATACAACCAATCATTAGGTTAAATGCAGTCTGACTTGTTTCATACAGATTGTTAAGCCGTTTTGGCACACTAAATTTGACTACCGATAGCCCCGTTTACCTGATCAAGATATGGGGCTCATGGCGGGTGTGAGCGGTCGACAGGAGGTGCTTACTCCTCCTAAGCACCTGATCCCACCTATATATATCCAGGAGTCCATGTTTGTCCAACTCTTTATTTTGTATTGTTTCTAGGAGTTATGAAATTGATCACTGTTTGTTATCTTAATCTTGCACCTATACTTAGCGCTCACGGTCGTAAAAGTGAGGTCTCATTAACGTGCGAACGCTTGCCGCGACATGGGGCTTCCGTTTTTAAAGTTATATCGGAATACCTGTGATTCTCGCTTCTAAATGCCGAACGTATGGCGAAAGAAAAATCATTACCGATTTCACGTCTTAGGCTGCAAAGGAAATGCTCTACTATAGGGCTAAGGCGATCTGTGCAATAATTTTTTGTTTGTATTTGTGATGGGGCTACCAAAAAGGGTCATTATTGTTGATGTTTAGTTATTAACAACAATTATAAACATTTCTTAGATCTGAAGAATAAACATTTATTGGATGAATACACATGAAATTCACACTGATGATAGTATGGTCATGTCATGACAGCGACATGAAAACTCGATGTGCAAGATCTGATCCGAAAACCGCATCCTCTTACTTTTATTATCCATATTTCGGTAAAGAAAGGGTGGCCAATATCTAGGCTTAACTTTATAAGTGGTAAGTTTTATAAGGCAATAAGATACAAACCATATGGCAAAAGTTCCATGACAAGTTTAGGATAGGCAATGTTAGAACAGCCAACAGGGTTATCACAGTACTTCTTGCACTCCTCAGGATCCGCGCACCCTACTTCATCTGGAAAGTATTTACATTGAAACATCATACATACGTAAATGTCTAAAACATCGCGAATTCAGCAAGACAGTCAGTATATATTTTCGATGTTTGAAATACTTGTTTTTACAATGCAATTTCATATACATCTTTAGTAAATGGATTGGTACCTGGGTAGAGAGCTCTGCTAATCATCCCTGGGAAAATCATCATCACCAGTGGGAGCATCTTAAGGTACCCCGCAAGTAGAGCTCCACCTTTGGCATGAGACAGATTCCTGGCAGCCAGGGAACGCTGGATAATAACCTATAAAAACATCTTAATGATGAATTTATAAAATTAATAACTTCTATCACATGCGATTTTATTCATGGTAATCGTCCAATCTCGAAATACTGCAGGGACTTAATATTGCGCGAGTAGCAACTTTCTTGATCCGTATCAATTCGCAAGAATGAGCAATAGTTGTTCCCCTTCAATTTGTCAGAACTTAAAACCGCAAGTGCTATACTTTACAATCTAGGTATTTGGTGAAATACAAATATTGAGGATTTTATTACAGATGAAAATTCTAGAGTCAGATAAAATAATCGTATACAATAACCTGATCGCAGCACCAGTACCACAAACAACCAATGCTGGACTGAAGAAGCAAACCAGGCCATGGGTTGTCAGAGTTCACAGGGTCTCGAAAAATGTGGAATGCATCACTTCGTGGCAGTCCGCATGTAGTGTTCTCATTTCGGATTGAAGGTATGGACTCCATGTATTTCTTTTGAAATTCTCCATAACCACCAATTTTGTTAAAACCTACAGTGTAAAATTAAATAAGTTAACTTCTCTACCGCAATTTATCCTACTGAACATTAATTAGAAGGCTCTCATATATGTAGCTATGTCGTGCTAATAAACATTACATGTATACCAATTTAACGCATAATAAATATAACCACGTTATAGATGTTTTGTAAAATCAACGTCGCCATATTAAAATTATATATGCGTGTCAAAGGTCAGAGTGGAAAAACGATTTTATTATAGATATATATCTTGCTTTCTTTTGATATTTTCTGATGATATTTTTTCTTATATTTTGAGCGTTCCTGCTTTGAGAAACTATTTGTCATATCATGTTATTTACACTTTGTTGCTTTTGTCATCCATACTGGGAGGTGGGATCAGGTGCCTAGGAGTAGTAAGCATCCCCTGTCGACCGGTCACACCCGCCGTGAGTCCTTTATCCTGATCAAGTAAACGGAGTTATCCGCAGTCAAAATCAGTGTGCCAAGAACGGCTTAACAATCGGTATGAAAGACGTCAGACAGCAATTGACCCAATGATAGGTTGTATTGACGAACTAGATCGTTATAACGACCATAGATTTT
This sequence comes from Ostrea edulis, assembly GCF_947568905.1. Lineage (NCBI taxonomy): Eukaryota > Metazoa > Mollusca > Bivalvia > Ostreida > Ostreidae > Ostrea > Ostrea edulis. Next base: position 23,144,926 of record NC_079165.1, on the reverse strand, counting down.
GCGAACTGCTGACTTCAATCGAGATAGTTGAAATCCCTGTACAATCAACTTGTTTGTCAGTAATTTACCTCGATTTAAAAACTGACTATACGCAGTACAAGCTCTTGCATATCGAATGAGTTGAAATATATAAACACCATATGCAGGTGATAATGGAATATATATATCATGATAAGTTAAAAGAGAAATGAAAGTGTAAATCATGGTATTATCCAGGCACGTCGTAGCATCTTTTTTCAGAGCGTAGATGAAGACGTTGAGAAAATATTGACACCTTCTAAGATCTAAATAGATAAAACTAATAAAAAACCCAAAACAAATATATTCTGAAGTTGAACTAAAAGTCCTGCAAGAGTTCCTCATTCACAATATCTTTGTGGTCTTTGGTGACCAGGTCTTCCAACTGTCTGTTGGAATTCCCATGGCCACGAATTGTGCTCCTTTGTTGGCTGACCGGTTTCTATATTCATGTAAAGCAGAATTTATGAAGAAACTTCTACGTGAGAAGAAAAAATCTCTGTAGCCTTCAATTCTACAATTAGATATATTGACGACGTTTTATCTATTAACAATAACTTTCATTCATATCTCGATTCGATATATTCCTGTGAGTTCGAAATAAGGGACACCACAGAGTCGTCCACTTCTACTTCATACTTACATATTTTATTGAAAGTAGATATTAACGGCAAACTAACAACTCAACTTTATGACAAACGGGATGATTTCAGCTTCTCCATCGTTAACTTCCCATATTTATGTAGCAATATTCCATTAGCACCCGCATATGGAGTCAATATCTCTTAACTACTACGATAAGCAAGATCTTGTTCTGCGTATGGTCAGTTTTTAAATCGATGCAAGCTACTGCTAAACAAGTTGATAGTACAGGGGTTTCAACAGTCTCGATTGAAGTCAGCATTTCACAAATTCTAAGGTCGTTATAACGATCTAGTTTGCAAATACAAGATATCGTTGGTTCAAATGCTGTCTGACGTGTTTTATACCAATTGTTAGACCGTTCTTGAAACACTAATTTTGACTGCGGATAACTCCTTTTCCTGATCAAGATATAGGGTTCACGGCAGATGTGACCGGTCAAGAGGGAATGCTTACTCCTCCTAGGCACATGATCCCACCTCTGGTGTGTTCAGGGGTCCATGTTTGTCCAACTATCTATTTTGTATTGCCTATAGGAGTTATGAGATTGATCACAGTTCGTTATCTTCACCTTGCATATACAAGTTAATGACAGTGAAAAACCAAACATGCTAATTTTTTTACTTTAATCAAATTTGCATGTAAAACGTTGCTCACCATTTCCCACGAATACTTATGACACGAGGGTAACTATATGATACAGATGAACATTTTATGTGTATGAATTAGATTCGTGTAGACATGTCATCCTAATGAAGATTCTATGTAGCATTATACAAATTATGTATTGATGAATTTAATACATGTAGGCTAGCTATGCAACGTTCAGTAACAATTTATGTGACCAATTTGATACATGTAGCTGTGCCATGCTTAAGGAACTTTGATGTATACAACTTCGATACATACCTGTATCAAAACGATGCTGGTGATATTGCAATCGCTACAACGTTGATAAAGGGTTCTTCATTGTTTGCGACGGGTGTTGTAACATACTTAGATTGATAGTACATATACTCACTAATGATTTCAACAACAGAGTGCTGGAACAAACTTGGTATTGATAGTACTCACTTATTCCAACTACAGCAAACGATCCTAAAGTCAAGACAATGGTTTGAAAAGCATCTGTATAGATAACAGCTGTCAGACCACCTGTGAATTTATCAATATCATATACTGCATCAGCGGAAGTAAAGAGTTTCCCATTACATGGTTGTTCCTCATCATTAATCAAAGCATTATTCGTGATTGTTCGATTGTCTTACGTCTCTTCGAGAATGTCTTACTCATGTTCGTGGTTGCGAGGAATATGTACAATTTTATTCAATTTAATTTGTATGTACCAAACTTTATGGTGCAAGATTGTTTTCACTTTTTTTTTCGAAATTCAAAGGACGTATATAATTATATAGAAATGACTACCTAGAACGGTGTATATCCCCGTGACCAGCAAGAGGGAGGCTATGGCAACATAGTTATTCCAGCCCAGAGAAAGCTGTATGAATAACGCTCCGGAGAAAATGCTGACCTGATGCCATATAAAATAAAGTACACATGAACTGACAGCAATTAAGTAGTACTCATCAGTAAGAATGTATATTTCTAGGTATAACTAAGATACCTAATAAATAAAAATATCATCAATTAATTAATATACCTAATAAATAACAATACCATCAATTAACTAAGATATCTGGTAAATAACAATATCATCAATTAACTAAGATACCTAATAAATAACAATATCATCAATTAACTAATATAGCTAATAAATAACAATATCATCAATTAACTAAGATACCTAATAAATAATAATATCATCAATTAACTAAGATACCTAATAAATACCAATATCATCAATTAACTAAGATACCTAATAAATAACAATATCATCAATTAACTAATATACCTAATAAATAACAATATCATCAATTAACTAATATATCTAATAAATAACAATATCATCAATTAACTAATATAGCTAATAAATAACAATATCAATTAACTAAGACACCAAATAAATAACAATATCATCAATTAACTAAGATACCAAATAAATAACAATATCATCAATTAACTAAGATACCTAATAAGTAACAATATCATCAATTTGAATGTGCTTTTCTTTTGTTAGAATTCATTTAATTATCTCCCTCTCTAAGGAATACCATCAATAACGTTCACTTGGCATAACAATGTAATAGTGGATTTAACATGCTGGCCTATTATGAATTAATGCTTTACACCTGTAAATAAGATATTTTCCTACCGCTAGTTTGGTTATGATGTACAGGACAAGGGACACCATGCTCATGTAGATGCGAATTCTCTGGCCCCCAAATCTCTTCCCAAGATACTCTGGTAATGTGTACACCTAAAGTGTCCGCAGAAACAGAATGGTACTTATGTGTCAAATACAAATAAAGTATATCATCTCTTTGGGAAGCTTTGTTTTTATCAGGTATGAATACTATTTTACCTTTGCCGAAATATAAACCGGAAGGAAGAACCATGCTGCTAGAGCAATGAGTGGGAGGCCCTGAAATAGACACACCATTCTCTTGTATAACGCGGTGACTACACAGTCAGCCAATAACACGTCGATGTCTCTGAATTTAACCATTCTATTGTCGATATTGTGCTTCAAAGTTTTCACTGTATAAAGGTTTATTTTTATCTGAATGTTAAGATTGAAGATCATGTGATCCTACATTAAATTAATTTGTCATATCTAAGCTATTGATAGATGTGTATCATACATTCTTTATATGGAGAAATGGTGTACACTTTGCTAATTTGCATAATCTATATTTTATTTTGTGATTTTCGGTACAATGAAGATATCTGGAAAATCTTAAACTACAACGATTGAAATTCTAGCAATCCCGATAAATCTATTGTTCGGATTAAATCTAGTCTTTCTTTCTTGCTTGTAAAGTTCAATTTCGGATAAGCATCTACATGTAGTTGTTAAATTACACCAGATAAGGGATAACAATTATGTTAAGCTTAATTTGATAAATATCAATTAAGGCGACGTCACGTTGAGTTTATTTCATTAAATAAGAGTAGACCATTTCTCCGTATGTTTAAATACCGTCCATTCATAAGAAATCATGGCGATGCCCGCGGCCGCTCCGGATCCAGCCAGTCCTATGAAATGTTCTGTGCCAATGTTACTGGAATATATGGAGGCTCCGATCTGTTTGGACATTCAACGGAAATCAGACAGTTCACAGTGATATGAGCAAGTGAAGTAAACGAAGTGATAAAAAATGGGGGGGAAATAAGATTAACGAGCAATGACTAGTCTGATAATCTCATAAATCCTACGAATACAAAGTAAAGAGAAGGACTAGTGAGGACCCTTGGGCATATCAGATGTGGAATTAGTATCATGTAGGTAAGAACGGTCTTTACAATTGGAATAAAACACGTCAGATAGAATTTGATCTAGTGATGGCTTGTATTTGTAAACTATATCATTAAAACGAAAAAATAATTTGTGAAATGTTGACTTTAAACAAGACAATGGAAACACCTGTAACATCAACTTATTAGTCAGCAGCCTGACTCGATTTAACACTAAAACTTAGCAACACTCAACTCTGAATTCAGATACAAGGTCAAATAAATAAGGACATATGAAAGGTGGGGGTAAGGAAACGGTGATCATTCTCAATAACGACTACAAAATAGAGAGGTGGGCAAACAAGGGCCCTCTAATATACTAGAGGTGGGATTAAGTGCCATGGGGTAAGCATCCCCTGTCGACCGGTCACACTCGCTGTGACCTTATATGTTAATAAGGCAAACGGAGTAATCCGTAGTCAATATCAGTGTGCCAAGAACGGTCCAACAATCGGTACGAAAGACACCAGGGAGCACTTGATGTGTAAAGCGCTAAAAATAACCAACAACATTAACATTATAAAATTGTCAAATTTTCGGGAAGAATGCACAAGTCGTTCCGAAAACTTGACAATTTTATATTGTTCGTTTCGTTGGTCATTTTCATCGACCTTGTATCTGCTACAACGATCCGACACTTCTACACAGTAGGTATAATGAGACAGTGGATGTTAGTGCTGTTTTGTATTATCATTCATACACTACATCATCTTGATCCGCCTGTATTCCCCTTTCCCTGTTTGTTTTATGGTTTTCTCAACTATCCCTATCATTTGTATGTCATGTATGATGTCGTGTATGATGTCATGTATGATGTCGTGTATGATGTCATGTATGATGTCGTGTATGCGTTTTGTCGTATTGTTCCCGATCTTTTCATGTATTTTTGTATTCTTAGAGCGGCAATTCAAGTACAACCTATCTAACTTCGTTTTGGTCTTGATTTTTCAAGTAATTATTATTTTGTTGTTCAGGAGTCTTTTACGCAATTTTTGTATTTCAAATTTTTATTATTTTACTGGTAAATATAATTTAACGTACAACTTATCTTGTAGGGGACACGGCGGATGTGGCCGGTCAACATAGGGTAATCACTCCTCCTGGTCACCATTTACAAGTATCACTTAAGAATTCTTAAAAAGTGATATGTAACATAAAAGTTTTGTTCGAGAAGAAGACAATTTGAAAGTGAATAAGTGCCAGGAAATGCTAAGAATGCAGGGTTTTTGTACCCTAAACACCAGACACCCGGCCTATTGGGGGATTTATTTCAGTGCAAAATCAGATCACATTGATTGTTAGACCGTCCTTGGCACCCTGATTTTGACTACGGATAACTCCGTTTACCTGATCAAGATATAGGGCTCAAGGCGGGTGTGACCGATCGACAGGGGGTGCTTACTCCTCCTAGGCACCTGATCCCACCTCTGGTGTGTCCAGGGGTCCGTGTTTGCCCAACTATCTATTTTGTATTGCTTATGGGAGTTATGAGATTGATCACTGTTCGTTATCTTCACCTTTCATCTGGGTATGGCGATTAGAATGACTAGAACTTTGGAAATAAGTATTTAAAAAAAATCATATATAAACTATCTCCAAGTGAAGATTGGAAAGTGGAATGAATTTCACTCGGGAGATAAGCATTTAAAGAAAATAAAACACATTGTATCTTTACTCGTGCTATATGGTGTCACGACACTAAAAATATTTCCGATCCCACTCATTGAAACAAATCCATATTCATGAAGGGAAAATGATAGAGAACAGAAACATGCGTTATCATGATAGTTTTTTTTTGTTATAACAGATGTTCGGCGTCAGAGCACATATACTTATATTTTCACCTCGAAATTTGCAAAGTAGATAAGATAATTTAATAAAATAGGTCGCATACACTGTGCAAACAATTATCAAAATCTTACAGGAAACCATGTCATCTGTCGTCCCGCCAAAAAGTAGCTATTCACTGTTCCACGAGCATGTCGCCAAAATGCCTAAAATCGAATATAAATCTAGTTTACGTTGATAATTGCTTACTTTAAATATATACAACATGTACAAAATACTTATAGTTTACTTTGTAGAGGCATTTTTGGGCTTTACTAGATAAAGAGATATCTACATTAATTTTGAATATGCATAATTAGAAGCCCGATGCTTGGATATGCGTTAACTATTTTATGATACTTATTTTGCAAGCTGTTTGGCAGAAAATGAAATAACAAATATCATCAGTAATTAATCAACATTTATAATGCACTTCTGCAGTGCCTAATTTCCTATGTTTGCAGTTTTTCCTTAGTACATTTTACCAAATATATCGACCATTACTTCTAGTTTTTCTGCAATGTTTTATCACGTAAAACATTTTTTTTCAAATTGTAGCATAAAGATACTTACCCATAACCCCACAGCAAGCACGGCCAGGAAATAAATAATGACCACTAGAATGTCTGACCAATGGTTCAAACCTCTGGCCACCATTCTAACTTTGTTTTATTTAGGACAGATTCTAATTCCACTCGATCTCCTCCGTTAAGCGACACCTATAAATATTTTAAAGCAAAAACTTTATGCAATTCAAGCATAACTACCATACTTTGCAAGGTATATATACTGGTGTGTACGTCAAGATAATTCAGTACTGATAATGAAATGTTGGTAACGGTGGAATGCAGTTGACCATCATGATTGACTGAGTTGAAGGTCTATTGTGCTATGATGCGCATGTGCACAGATAATATGTTACATGTTTTATAAATATTAAGGTAAAATCCCCCTGTTGCATGTTTTACAAACATTAACGTAAAATCCCATAGGCTTCATTTTACATGTTTTACAAACATTAATCGGAGTTCCCTATCTGTCACGTGTTTATAAACATTAATCGCAGATCTCTACCTGTTCAATATACAGATATCTCCAGGCGCTTTTATCTATATGATCAGGGTCAGTTGTCATCAGTGTGTATTTCACAGTTCCGTCCCTCAGACAGGCGACTACACTTCACTGTATCGTAGAATCGGACATTTGATCCTGCAATCTAATTATTGTGGCGTATGTTTTATTTTCACTTATTAGCAATTCTCATATTTCGGCTTTGTGAATTTCTTTGGGTCGTAATGCATGATCTAACGCTAAAATATAACACTATTTAAAAGCACAAACGCACGTACGCATAACATAAAAGGAATTCATTAATGGTCGTGAATACATTTTTTGTATTACTTTATAACTTGAATATCTCTCCCTTTATAACTTGAATATCTCTCCATACATTTGATCCCCGTGGGTATCCGGGTTAGAATAGGCCCCAAGTACCTCTTGCTTGTCGTAAAAGGCTACTAAATGGGGCGGTGCGTCGGATGAAACCACAAAGAACGAGGCTCCGTGTCACACCAGATGTGGCACGATAAAAATCCCTTCCTGCCCAAAGGCCATAAGCGCCGATTATAGGCCTATCTTTTGTGATCCTTCGCCGGCAATGGTTTAGTTTAGTTTATTGAAACCTTGAGAGTCAGATCATTGGTATAATGCAATTATATGGCAATCAAGTAACAATATACTAGTGAGTGTAATCGTGTAAAATTACCTATGTGACTAAATATGCAGGATGTACAAGTATATAAAATATTTACATGAGTATATTAGGCTCGGTGTCTTTATTAAAAACCTTGCTAAATTACATGTTTTTCTGTTTCTCATTGAAAAAAGTTGCACAAGTTCGAGTAAAATGATATCGTTTGATGTATATTTGTTGTAAATCAGAATAATAAGGACACGGCAGAACAAAATGGTATTCGCCATCAATTTCGATTAAATCACATGTCTAACATTTTCTTTGAGACCTTGCTATGTTTGAGTATCGATCTCTCTTTATCTACAGCTCATGTTCTAAACTACCTCAATATTGTAGCAACATTATCTGGTAAACATTTTCTTAAATAATACTGAAGATAAAACATATCAGGTAGGTGCTTGTATAGATTACATTGTCGCGACCTTTCAAAAACTGAATGCATCTCTTGTATAAATGAATCATTTAACAATTGATTAAAACTATAAATAACTGATGATTTCTGTTCAACATACTGGGTATTCCAAATATATCCAAGTCCCAAATTCTGTAGTAAGGTCCTGATATCAGTTAACCAATTGTGATACAAATCTAAAAACTCAACTTTATGACAAACGGGATGATTTTAGCTTTTCCAACGTCAATTTCCCATATTTATGTAGGAATATTTCATGATCACCTGCATATGGTGTGTATGAAAGGTGAAGACAATGAACAGTGATCAACCCATAAGCAATACAAAACAGAGAATTGAGCAAACACAGACCCCTGGGCACACCGGAGGAGGGATCAGGTGCCAAGGAGGAGTAAGCATTCCTGTCGACCGGTCACCCGCCGTGAGACCTATATCTTGATCAGGTAAACGGAGTTGTCCGCAATCATAATCAGTGTGCCAAGAACGACATAACAATCGTTATGAAAAATATCAGACAACACTTGACCCAATACGAGGTAGTATTGGCAAACTTGATCGTTATAACGACCATAGAATTTGCGAAATGCTGACTTTAAACGAGAGTGTTGAAACCCCTGCACCATCAACTTGTTTTTCAGTAGCCTGACTCATTTTAAAAACTGGCCATACGCAGAACAAGCCCCTGTGTATCAAATCAGTTGAGATATATAAACACCATATGCATGCAATAATGGAATATTGCTACATGTACATGAATATGGGAAGTTGACGATGGAGAAGCTGCAATCATCCCGTTTGTCATAAAGTTGAGTTGTTAGTATGCCGTTAATGTCTACTTTCAATAAAATATCTAAGTATGAAGCAGAAGTGGACGACTCTGTGGTGTCTTTTATTTCGAGTTCACCGGAATATATCAAATCGACATATGAATGAAAAGTATTATTGTTAATAGATAATACTTCGCCAATATATCTAAATGTAGAATGGAAGGCCACAGCAAGAGATTTTCTCTTCTAACGTAAATGTTTGTGAATAAATTCTGCTTCATTGGAATATAAAAACAGGCAGCTAACAAAGGAGCACCTATCGTGCCCATGGATATTCCAACAGACTTAGAAGACCTGATCATCAAAGACCATGAAGATATTGTCAATGAGGAACTCCAGAATATATTTTATTTCAACTTCAGAGTACTTGTGGGTAGAATCAGAGTGGTGTTTAACAAAATACTTTTTTGAATGACTGATCACTAGATATGAATATTTGTGTTTTCCATTTTTGTTGAAGAAGCAACTTTGCATGATGTCAAAAAGTCTAGTCTTTGATTTATCGTGAGGGATAATCGTGTAAAGTGTTGAAAAGTCATACGTTGTGATGTTGTTGACTTGAGAAAAGTATTGCGATTTCAAATTTACATGTAAGACAGCATTTGACCCAAACATATGTTGCATTGGCAAACTAGATAATTATAATTTTCAAAGAATTTGCAAAATGCTGATTCTCAATGAGATTGTTAAAACCCCTGCAACATCAACTTACTTGTCAGTAGCCTGCCTGGATTTAAAAACTAACAGCATAAGCAAAACAAATCCGTGCATATCGAATCAGTAAAGAAATATAAAGATCATATGCAGGTGATAATGGAATGTTGCTACACAAATATGGTAAGTTGACGATGGAGAAGCTGAAATCATCCCGTTCGTCATAAAGTTGAGTTGTTAATTTGTTCATAATTATTTATAATAAAATATCTAACTACGAAGGAGATGTGGAGGACTCTGTGGTGTGTTTTATTTTGAGATCACATGGATACATTGAATCGATATATGAATGAAAATGATTTTTGTTAATAGATTCAACGTCTTCGATATATCTAAATGTCGAGTTGAAGGTCACATCAGGATATTTTCTCTTCTCGTGTAGAAGCGTTTGAATAAGCTCTGCTTCATAAGCAGGTCAGCTAACAAAGGAACACACTTTGTGCCCATGGAAATTCCAACAGACTGTTGGAAAACCTAATCACTATAGACTAAGAAGATATTGTCAATGAAGAACTTCAGCATATTTTTCATTTCAACTTCAGAGTACATGTGCGCATCTGATGCGTCTCTGCTTGAATGTATCTTTATCGCTAGCATAAATACAAGGTTCATTGTCCTAGAATGTTTCATCTCATGGAATTGCAAATATTGAATTGATCTTGAAAATTCTATTGCAGCATATGAAGGAAATTTGATATTAGGGATTTTTACAGGTAAAATGTATTCATTTTTAAAAATACTGTTCCTTGGCCAAACGTCAAACATTAGAAATAAAGTCATCGTGTGTAGATTGAGGCCTTAAAACAGAGGTTCTTTGTCACCGTAGGTGTTCCCCTCACTGCTATAGTATGTAACGTCAGAACTTGTACTTCACCATCGGCTGCCGAGTCCCTATATGAGTAAACGATTTTGAAACTGGGTGTCAAACCATTAAGCCTGAAAACAAGCATAATACAAGATGTGTTTGTGAAACAATTGCGCCCCATATGACAGCAAAGTAGTTCCGTTATCATCATTACAAAACACAAGTATTGTTTGGTTAAAAGTGGGAGATATTTTGAATGAGAGAAAAATGGAAGAGCCTTCAGTTATGCATTTAACCCTTATACATTTACATGTAGCACAAGAAAGATCCCTCCCTGTTCTAAGGCCGTAAGCGCCGAGGATAAATCTAAATTTTGCAGTCCGTCACCGACAATGGTGACGTCTCCATATGAATGAAAGGTCCTCGAGAGGGACATTAAACAACACACAATCAATTAATCAATCAGTATAGTATGCAAAAACAACTCTTTGCTACTCCTTGTAATGTCAAAGGATTGAAGTGTAACCGAAGACAAACAAAAAGACGGACGGACAAATAGACGGAGACAATGATAACATACCTAAACTGTCTGTAGAATGTACAGGCAAATGCAGGGTAGAAATAACCCTTGCTGCTCTTTTTCACGATACTACTGTAGGTGCTTCTACTAAGCGGATGATCTAGCATGAAAAGGTGAAGATAACGAACATTGGTCATTCTCATAATTCCTATAAGCAATACAAAATTAAGAGATGAGCAAACACTGACCCCTGGATATACACGAGGTAGGATCAGGTGCCTAGGAGGAGTAAAACAAATTCCCTATCGACCGGTCAATACCGCCGTGAGTCCTAAATCTTGATCAGGTAAATTGAATAATCCGTAGTATATTGTTTATTGACCAAAGGAGCCGTGTGGCTCATATGTACACTGTGTACAAGACAGATTCAGAGTTATTACAATGTAAAACTTATACGGTACCAATTTTGATGCACCAGATGCGCATTTCGACAAATAATGTCTCTTCAGTGATGCTTAATATGTAAATATATATTATCAGACAAATAAGTTTAGAAACTAATAAATCTAAGCAACGAAAGAAGAAACATAATTAATGACAGTTAACAGACAGTGCTTCCTATATGTGCACCGTCTGCTATCTGAGTATTTGCCATTTGATTGGGCGGTGTTTGCATTTGGTTTGGTGATATTTGAATATCTACTGATACGGGTCTAGCAGTCAAAATTTCATTTGAGTTAGCCATGATTTCGCCTGTGGAACTTAAAGGAACACCTTGGTGTGTATCGCAATTCGTTGGTGAAGGTGAGTGTGCACCGTTTTGATTGTACATGCAGTGTATTCGTTTCGGAGACAACTCACAATCGGTTCCAGTTCCAGTGGAGCTTCTATCAGAGCGCCTAGTATTATCACCTTTAACTTTATCTCTATCCTCATTAGTCTTTATACCTGATATCTTTGTAAGGTTTGCCATGCACTACACTACACACACGTGTTTGTCGGTGTTTATACGTCAATGCCACGCTTCAATGGTTTGATATTACCTGCATGGTTTCCAGGCGTAAATAAATAAAACAAGTATGAAATCAGTTCTAAATTTCAAATTGTCAAAAACAGTCCTTTACCTACACCTTTTTGTTCCTATTCACAACTATTTTGCTGAATTCCATGAACTCTGTATGCCACTACCCGAAACCAAGTATCACTTGCTTAACCGAACACGTCCGCCATTCGCCACGCTCGACAGTCAAAATCAGTGTGTGAAGAATGACCTAACAATTGGCATGAAACATGCCAGACAGCATTTAACCCAATGACAGGTTGTATTGGCAAACTAGATCGTTATAACGACCATAGAATTTGCGAAATGCTGACTTTAAATGAGACTGTTGACATATTCTTAGTCGTACTCTAAATTAATTATTCTTTATAGGATTTATAAGTTCTCAGTTATGAATTTAACCCTTATACATTTACATGTAGCGAAGAACGAGCGCTGATGTCAATTAGTAACAAACATCAATGTCGATAATAGAGTTAGAAGTTAAAAAGTACCAGTCTCATTCATTTAGAATTGGGGCAGCAACCAGTGCAGCAATGTTTGGCATTCAGAGGAAGAAATCTGTAGAGCAGGAAGATTGAAGACTAAAGCATACAAAACTTATGTTAGGATTTAATCATAATATAAATATATTTGTACGCCTTACGACTGTCATTTGTTTTATGCATATGAAAATTGTTTCAATTTATATAATTATTATAATCTTATTATGTCTCTATATACACTTTCAGAACAACAAGTATAAATAGTGGGTTCATCGATAGTCAAGAAAGGCGAAGATAACGAACAGTGATCAATCTCATGACTTTTATAAGCAATACAAGATAAAGAGTTGGGCAAACACGGACCACTGGACATACCAGAGGTGGAATCAGGCACCTAGGAGGAGTAAGCAACCCCTGTCGACCGACCCACCGTGAACCCTATATCTTGATCAGGTAAACAGAGTTATCCGTAGTCAAAATCAGTGTGCCAAGAACGACCTAACACACATGTACTTTTATCTATTTACTCAAGCTCTGTATTGTTATCATTTTTCTCTTACAATTATATTAAAAATACAAGCACTTACCAACAAATGTATGAGTGTGAGTATGAAAGTGTGTGAAAGTGGTTAGAAAAAAATGGCAAATGTTCTTCTGTCTTATGTCAATGTTTGTGAAATAAAAAAAAAAATAAATAAAAAAAAAGAAAGAAAAGAACGACCTAACAATCGGCATGAAAACACGTCAGACAGAGCATTTTAGCATCTAGAATCAGAACGGATGGAGTTAACTTGGTATTAATAAGTAAATTAAATTTGTCTATTTTGTGGCAAGGAAAAAGGGGGTATAGGCTGGTATGAAATGTACCACAAGATCAAAAATGTTTCTGATACTCCTTATTACATTATTCTACATTGTGATGGCAATAATGTTGGCCACACACCAGTTAAACAGCTTATACCAGATATGAAAGTTACAATTGACAAAAATTGGAATATTGTATCCATTACAAAGCTAGTATGTTCACAAATATTGCCTAGAATTATTCACTAAATTATAGGGAAAAAAATGAATAATTCTGCGAAAAGAATCAACAGCTAAGTGGCGGCTTATATAATAAGGAATGTGGGGTGTTCCATCAAGTATTTGGGTATGAAAGACGTAAACACAGAAATTGTTGAGGCGGATGGGGGTCCATTTATCAAATACTGTATAGGCAATTCATTTTTTCTCAAGAAAGTGCAGGGTTAGGACAATGTATAATCAGTGGATGGCAATTTGGATGGGGTATTTTGTGGCAAGGTCTTGGCTCCGGGAACTAGTCGCTTTCCCCACTAGGTGGCGGTGGCTTCAATGGTTAATTTTGTAACTATTTCCACCATGTGGAAGAATGCGCGTCTGGTTCCTGTGAAGGGACATTGAATGATTTGATTGTACAATATTGGATGCAAGGTGAAGATAACGAACAGTGATCAATCTCATAACTCCTACAAGATGTATTGAATTATTTGATGCCAAATTTGTCACATATTTATGATAGACTTTGATTGCTGTTCACCGGAATCATAATCATATGGTTTTTGTTTAATTGAAAATTGAAATTTCAAATGATTGATGTTTTGGGGTTGATAGCAAATCATCTCATTGTCGTCAACCGGAATAAGAAGATCTGTAAAAGTTGCTGCTTGATTTTATAATATGACATCAGATAATGGTGTGTTTTGGTCTATACCATTGTGGAATACATAGGTGTTATTTTCATTTGTAAACTTTTAATGTAAAACCAACTTTAAATTGTACTCATTGCTTACTTGTCAAGACCAACAACAGCTAGGATGGGGAGAAGGGGATTGTTTTTAAAACCATAAGTACAATGAATAAATCTTAAATAGGTAAACGTATTGTTATGTATTTATTTCAATCCCAGGACAAGGTCTAACAAGTACAATACATGTATACACTACAATTATTTTGTCATGTGCATGTGTGTGGTTTACACCAATCACCTTACTGGGTATTTTCCGGTATAGGTCAAACAAGAAGTTGTGTTGTCGTTGTGTCATTTAAAATAGCAATACACTATATACATATTTGAATCCTATCCTGGTGAATTCCATGGTTGGATGTCATGATCCGTTTTCCTGCAGTATAAAGTTCACACTGGTTTTGTTCCATTTCATATCAATATTATGACTAAATTTTATTCTGCGCAGTTTAATTTCGTGGTTTTAACCTACATTTGTACATTGAACACAGCAAGAAATGAATTGCAGCAAAAGACTACACAGTATCGCGTATTGAATTGTATTTTTAAAAAATGGGTTACTGCACACGTGTTTAATGAGAATCCCAGTAGCTGCACATCACTGACCTAACGAAGTGGGATCCTACACATCAATCTCGTCTGAATATTTGCACTGACGCCCTCACAGAATCTCGGAGCAGTCCTTCATAATTCATGTCAGGAAATTTACTTTCAGGTTCGGCAGGTTCTAACAATTAATGTGCACTTAGGTGAAACTGCTGTTCGCTTCAAATAAGTTAGTTGACTATTTAATCAACTCTGTATCACTATTAATGCTGCATTACTTGCCGTCGAAGTATGTAAATTCCATGAAATAAATTATCACTAAATTTTCCGTTCAAATGGTAACATCCATGGCGCAATATTTTATCTCCCTCAATTAAAAGAGTTCTTATAGCTATTTTCAAAATTGGCGATGTACATCAGACAAGTAGGTATGCGAAGATGCAGTGTATGTACTTCCCCTAGGCACCTGATCCCACCTCTGGTATATCCAGGGGTCCGTGTTTGCCCAACTTTCTATTTTGTATTGCTTATAGGAGTTATGAGATTGATCACTGTTCGTTATCTTCACCTTTCATCAGTTATTTAATAGAACAGACTATAGGAACTCTTCAATTTCAGGAGATAAAATATTGCGCTATGGAAGTCATCATTGACTGAAAATTTAGTGACTCTTCATTTTGGGATTTTCATACCTAAACGGTACACAATGCAAAATTAATAGAGTTAGTTTAACAATCAAATCACTTATTTGAAGAAAACAGCAGTTTCACCTAACGGCACATTAATTTCTAGAACTGGCTGAAGCTGAAAGTAAATTTTCACACATGATTTATGAAGGACTGCTCCGAGATTCGGTGAAGGCATCATTTCAAATATTTAGCCGAGCTGAATCTCAGCCGACATTACCTACACATGTGTACAGTGGGGGTCCAAATCCTTGTACTTACACGTCATTGGCCTAATGGAATGGGATCCTACACATGTGTACGATGTGGTCCGAATCCCTGTACTTACATGCTGTTTTATTCGTTATGTAGTACACTTTCTATATGTGCACAAGGTTTCCATAGACAAACATTTTGTATAGCAATATTTCAACGTTTTAATATTTGTCAACGTAACATAAACACTTTGCCATTGTATGTCCATTACTCAAAATGCAAGGTGAAGATAACGAACAGTGATCAATCTCATAACTCCTACTAGCAATACAAAATAGATAGTTGGGCAAACACGGACCCCTGGACACACCAAAGGTGGGATCAGGTGCCTATGAGGCGTAAGCATCCCCTGTTGACCGGTCACACCCGCCGTGAACCCTATATCCTGATCAGGTAAACGGAGTTATCCGCAGTCAAAATCAGTGTGCCAAGAATGGCTTAACAGTCGGTATGTGTATTTATATAACCTTGCAGTATTTATAGATTTCATATTCCGTTCCACCATCAGTTTACAAAGTGTCCCTAGCAACTACTTGCAGCAGCATCAGTAATTTCGGGGATACAAATCAATTAAACCCGATATATTGAAACTTCTGGTTTTACAATAAACTGAAATGAAAATTAATTATAACAACCAAATCTAAATTGCACAATGAAGAAACCCGATCAGATTACAGTAATAGAGAAAACATGCAGTTCATAGTGAATACATATACAAAGACACACAGGTTAAATAAAGATAAACAGTTAAAATATGTACATACAAAAATATAAAAATAGACATTTCGTTGTCAGATTAGAAAATGAAGAACTTTGCACTTTCCAGATGCAATTCCGAATTTCACTATTTCAGGAATGTTGGTTTCGGACACTCCTCTGCACATTTACATCTTTTGGTCCATGAATACTTCAAATATTTATAACTGTCGTCACTGCATTTAAACTCCAGCAAACGTGTGCTGGTTTTCCACGGGTAACAGCACTGGTTTCGTGCGCATGTGCTGCAAAATTTCAGTCTATACTTCCGTACACTTTTACAAATTTTATCGCCTTCTTCCTGAACAATGTGCTCTTTCTTTGTTATCCGAAATGTTGGTTTGCACTTCTTCTTTTTCTGAAATGTAAGCATTGAGTATTAGTGACGAAATGTCTTGTACTTTAATACGCAAGTTCCGAGTTACCCAAAAGTTATTCCCCTTTGTCGAACTCTTTCGCATTTTATGACGTATGGTGGGTACACAATGTATACAGTATATCGTAGACTGGCACTGTACATAACGATTACGTACGATTTATGTAATGAAAGCGTAACTTTTGTTTATATCAATCACTGGTATGCATATTCTGGCCATATCAAGCATTATTTGTTTGAATAAGATCATCAAATTGGCTATTAAATCATTATTCGTTTCCTTTTCTACATGAGTGACCCTTTTATCAAAGAAAGATGGCAATTAACAATATTTCTTTGAGCCATTTTGTTACCCAATATTCATAAACTCACTAAAGTTGCCTTTCCCCTGAGATAGGATGGTCTCAGAAACTCTGGATATCATCTTTTAAAAAATAATACAACGATAGTAATTAGCAAATGTACCCACTATCATCATATTTTACGTCATAATTTACGGAAGAGTTCGATAAAAGGAAATAACTGTTGGGGAACTCGGAACTTCCGTATTGTGGGCAACTTTCTGAGTATTATCTATTTTATCACACGTTTCCTCCTTTATCTAGTGAATAGCACCTATTATATATTTAATTATTACACAGTGTTTTCCTACGCCGTTTATGACGTCACAAACAAACGTCAATTCTACGTTGTTTGTTTACACACTACAGTAACGTTAGTGAATACCGGAGAGATGAGTTAACATACGATAAAAAGATTATCCCATGGTTTGTGGTTTGATATGATTTATACCCCACTCGTTGTGTGTTTTCTATCTCCAAGCCAAGGCTCGGGGATAGAAAACACACAACTCGTTCAATATAAATCATATCAAACCACAAACCTTGGGATATCCTATATAAATTCTACATTTACATTAATTTTGTGCAATTCGGTGGGGCAATACAATGCATCTACTTAAAATATTAAATTCTACATTTAATGTATGTACGTGAATATCAATTAGGTGCAATTTAATGACAAATGGAATAATGAAAACGTGAAGATATCAGTGATCAATCTCATAATTCCTATAAAAAGTACAACTGCTCCTTCTTCAGGACGATAGAATAATAAAATAAAAACAAAAACTTGATAAATGAAATAAAAATATATACACACTAAACTCTAAAGGTTGAGGAGCCCCATCCCAGACGTTACATGGCGCAATTAAAAAACTACACACGAGAGTGACCTATTGTTTGTGTCGTTGATCATTTTCTGCGCATTAATTTGACCTCTTACCTATATTCAGATCCGACATTTTGGATATTGGGTGTTGGTTTTCAATACTTATACTGTATATATATATATATATATATATATATATATATATATATATATATGAATGAACTCGTCGCGCTTTGTTCGGGAATGAACGTAATTGATCATACTCATATTGAATCATTTGCCTGAAGTCAAAACTATTCAAAGACAACATTTCTTGCACTTACTGGTGTAAGTGCCTTTCAGTATAATTGATATTTACGCCAACTATAAATAGTTCCCTAATAATAAATCATCTTTAATAGTAGCAGCTTTCTGTACAGGATTAATGGAGATAACAAGTGCCCCCCTCGTTCTCTCAAACACTCCAAATTACCGGGCGGTTAATTCCTTAGACCATAAAAACGTTTCCTCTTCAAGTTAAGCATCGCTCATCATTGTAACAGAACTGACAGAGGCCTGGTAATGGAAATGTCACGGAGAGTACCGCCCACCAATCAGAGTTTGATAAATCGCTGGAGTTAACGACAACTTGCCCAGAAATCAGAAAATCTGGGATACTTTTATCGGGGTTTAGATGGGGAATTTAGCTCTAAGTGACAGAGGCTTTTGGAAAGCCTCATCATTCCGCATCGGTTATATAAAGCTGGCGCCAATGTCTCAACAATCAAAAATATTCATTATAGGAATATAGAACATGCATCTTTTTATTGCCCTGGGAGCTGTTTTGATACTCTATACCATATCTTTTTATTTAAAAAAAAAAATCTCTAAATCCGCTATTCATTCAAGGAATGTATTATAATAAGTCGTCTTGAGAATGCATTAATAAATGTACAATGTATTATTTCGTCTTCAATTCAGAGATGATTAAGGACATGAGGGGGACCCGTGGGATCCGGGTTAGAATAGGTCATCAGTACCCCCTTGCTTGTCGTACGAGGCGACTAAATGGGGCGGTCCTTCGGATGAGAACTCAAACACCGAGGTCCTGTGTCACTGCAGGTGTGGCATGATACAGACCCCTCTCTGCTCACAGTCCGTAAGCGCCAAGCATATGCTTAAATTTTGTAGCCCTTCACCAGTAATGATCATGATGACGTCTTCATGTAAGGGAAACATTCTCGAGAGGGACGTTAACAATATACAACAAACCAACCTGAAAGGGGGGGGGGGGCTTGAGAAATGAGATACTTGATGTCCAGTTAGTATACTAACCGATCTTGTCTTTGATGTGTCGCAGGGTCTAGGGTAACAGATCCGGGTATCATTGATGACGTCACACGTCTCTGATCCGTACCTATGTGACAGACCATAGCCACACGACACAGAGCACGGAGACCATTCCTTAGAGCATTCAGGTTCTTTCTTCTTTGGATTTACTTCTTTCATGGGTTCTACAAAGTATTTATCACAGAGAGTATTGATTGAAAAAGAGTACATATGATGTCTTCACAACGATTTCATAAATCGTGACCATTATGTATACCCCCTGACTAGCGCTGTAATATGTCGTGGGTATGATTACTTTGTCAAATACTACGGGTGGTGATATGGAGTGTCTTTTGTGCATTTTTGTCGAACTTTGAATTTCGTTGATGCTTTTCGAAGGTAAATGAAAAAAGCTGAATGACGGTACTTTGACGACGCACCAGCATGCAAATTACAGTTCAATCACATGAAAGATAGGTATATATGATGGAAACTATTTTCTCAGCTAAGAAAGGTGGAGATTATTTGACTTTGCAGTAAAACATCAAAGTTATGATAATATGCGAACAATCAATACTCTTTGGCATATTGTCTTGAAACAGTTTCACATCTAAATGCCAGTATTTTAAAAATCTTGTAGTAAAACGAAACAAAAATTGTGGTGTTAAAACAAAAGTATGAACATGAGATTGGTCTATTTCAAGCTCACGTGTAAATATAGAATACCATGGTTTTATGTCTCACTTCATCTTATGGTGTGTATCCACTTGTCAAATATGGAGGACTACATGGAATTTTTTTTAATTCTGAACTAAAGAAAAAAAGAATTTGCCAGAATAAACATAATTTGACCTCGAGGTTATGTTCGTAAAATGATAATGGCGTTATGTGAATCATTGTCGGATGATGGAACATCCACATATCAAATGACGCATGCTTTAGGGTATCCCACCCACAATTTACCGGTACCAACATTATTTTTCGTGAATTAAAACTTATGTGACCAAAATATTGGTATCAAATGAAAGATTACTAACATACAAAGTTAGAAACGGAGTTTCTTTTTAAATTTATTAAAACATGAAATGTCTGAAATATGAATTCACATTATCTCTTAAAAATCATTTTACTGATAAATAAAATGTAATTCAATTTGAATAATAATTTTTCTGACACATTAAATCATTTAAAATACAATTTCCAAAGAAATCTTTTGAATTACTATAGCTTTTCTAAATATTGAATACATGTATACTCCTCACTGCCTTGTATTCAAGGTCATATTCTTGTGACCAGAGACAATGAATAACCTTCAGACTGATTTAGCCAATCACAGCACGGTTACTTGTGTTTAGGTTTTGTTTGCTCAGTTTCAGTTTACTTTATTCACTCACACCATATTATGGTACATGAGGTACAATATATACAATATTTACAAATAGAATATATTATATGCAAGGTACACGTGAAAAAAGCAGGGAGTTGTTTTAGATAAGATTTTACTCATTATATTAGTGAATTGTTGTAGACGGTAACACAAATTAAACATGATGCATTTACACGCCTTGTCGAGTGGTGCTGGAAGTAGTGAAGGGTAAATGAATGAACAAGGTCATGCATTGGAAATAGCGTGGCGTAGACGTGGTAGAAGCAAACATATAATGGTAGCATGGACACGTAGCTGCATTGTGACGTAGTCGTACATTGATTGAGTTCGGAGCGTGATGTGATGGTGGTGGGAACGTACTATTGACTTTTAAAGTATGACACGGAGTAGAACGCGGTAAGCAATACGGGGGCGTAGTGAAATCTTCATCATTCCGCGTGAGGGGACCGTTCGTCAAAAGATCACAATTATATAAAGTAGATGGCTACAATTAAGAAATACATGTCGATATTGTACATACCTGGGTGGAGGCCAAATATCACTTATTTTTTAGACTGATACATACACCACCGAAATTTGGTCATGTTACCTTAATTAAGAATGTATTACAAATATATTACCTCTGTAACTGTGGCGTTGACATCACAGTTTAAACTTTACAAAGCATGATAACACTACAAAACATATACACGAGGCTAGATGTTGTAGCAATGACCGGTTGATTGTATCTTGCTTAACCTCTCGCTCGAGAATTTTTCACTCATATGGAGACGTTACCAAGACCGGTGAAGGGCTTCAAATTTAGGCCTATGCTCGGCGCTTACGGCCATTGAGCAGTGAGGGTTCTTTAGCGTACCACACCTACTGTGCCACGGGTCATCCGTCTTTAAGGTCGTCTCCGAGGACCCGTGACATTCACACCTAATGCCGAGCGTTTGACGATGGAACTCTCACTACCTGTTTTAACGACTTAGGTCTGTAGCGGCCGGGATTCGAACCCCGGCCTTCCGCATGCGGGGCGAACGCTCTAACCTCTCGGCCACCGCGGCGGTAGCAATGACCGAGTATCTCTGGTTACCCCTACTGGGTCAATACAAAAGCTAAATATCAGGATTTTAAAAATTTTACGCAGCGGATGCAAAGTCACATTGCGCTTTAAATGAAGGAGAATCCCATGGCGATCTAAGTTAGAATAGGTCCTCAGTACCCCTTGCTTGTCGTAAGAGGTGACTAAATGGAACGGTCCTTTGGATGAGGCCGTAAAAACCGAGGCCCCGTGTCAAAGCAGGTGTGGCACGATAACGATCACTTCCTGTTCAAATGCCGTGGGCGCAGAGCATAGGCCTAAATTTTGCAGCCCTTCACTGGCAGTGGTGACGTCATAGCATAGGCCTAAATTTTGCAGCCCTTCACTGGCTATATGAGTGAAAAATTCTCGAGCGGGAGAACAATACACCGTACACAATCAACTAACTAAATACAGGACAGAAGCGGAAGAGGATGTTAAATAAATAATATGTCTCCTTCGAAGAAGAAACATAATTGATTTGAAATAGATGTAATAATACTATAGGTAAATGTTTATTTCTGGAATTATTTTTTCCATCTATATAACAAATATTAGTTTCGAAGAATTCAACACTTTCACCAAATTTTTAGCAAAAAAAAAAAATTATTATATTATCTAAACATTTCTTGGTAACCAAACAAACCTTCGGACATGATGATCAGGTTAGCGCTTTTCAACATGGCATGCCTTGGTGATTTGTTGGTAACGTTTGTTAAGTCACATGACCACTCTTTGCAGCACGCACCGTTGACGGTGACCAGCTTGGCATTCTTGCAGAATCTGTCCGAGGGAGGGATGTGTTCCTGGGGACAAAGATCGGCACAACCATAGTTACCATTTTGACAGGTGCACGTTCTCCTACAACCCAACTGGAATTGGGCGCCATCTTTGTATTCTATTCCATTGACATTACACGGCTTTGGGTGCAATGCTGCAAATGTGAAGGAAAATCGCTACCATGAACTACGAAACAAAGGTAGAATGAAAAAAACTGAAGATAAAGAACAGTAATCAATGTCATAATATCTACAAACTCAAAGAATGCAAAATTAAAAATAGGGCAAACACGGACCCCTAGGCACACCAGAGGTGGGATCAGGCGCCTAGGAGGAGTAAGAGGTCACATCCACCGTAACCTCTATATCTTCATCAGGTACATGTAACGAAACACGTCATACTTCGAACTGAACTTTACTTTCAGTTGATACATATTTACATTGGAACCCAGTAGAATGTAATTCCTTACTGATACTGTACGGGATACGAAGAACGGTACGTTTTAAAGACATGCAAATGGTGACCTCGGGGTCACCTGGCAACACAGAGCAATCACAACTTTAATACACCAATAGTTACGAATTATTTCAATAACTTTTATGTTCGTCGGATGGGACTCTAAAAGGTCTCCCGTGTCAAAGATCACAACCTCCATAGCACGTAAAATATCGTTTTCCTGGTTTTCGAAAAACAGTTGGCTCACTAGGAGCCCTCAGGGAAACGCAAAACTCAAACACCCTTCAAATCCGATCATATTGCATTTAGTTAACCGCCGTAAAATTGCTGAAATATTGCCAAAACAGCGTTAGGCCCCAAACAATCAATCTCTGAACAAATGAATTGGAAATAGTTTACAATATGGTGTTCACCATGGCGGTATTTTTACTTACTTTTGATAATTACTTTGTTTCTACATGTATATACCATTCATCATTACAAACAATGTTCAGAGTCGTAAGTGATATCAATCTCTCTATCGTCTATAAATATATCTTATATTATTTTCAGTGAATGAGGGAGATTTGGTTACTCATACTATCAATATGGTAAAAAGGTCGTATTTTATGATCTAGATAGCCACTTTTCTAATCTTCTCAATAATAAGCGTTATTACAATAGCCATTGCACTGCATAATTGTTACAGCTGTTATAATTATAACGCCCGCTATCACAATAACGTCCGCTATTGTACTAAGACTCGCTATTGTATTAATGCACTCTATTATACATTTATTGCATGATAGTGAGGAAGATATGAAGATTTATTCATCCAAGAAAAATAATATTCCCCGAGGGCAAAGTGCGGAGGCGAAGATCTACAGGTTATGAGAATCTGAAGTCACTGTAAGGCCTGCTATTGTAATAACTTACTGTGGTAGTTATTACAGATGTATAACTGGAGTTTCAACAATACCGTGATATGTCTTAAAACAACACATGTTCGTCATCCTCGGCAGATTGCTATGTTAGAGTTCCTCGCTATCTCGCAGTACCACAGGAAGTGTTTTTTTTGACTGGTGACCTACTCTGAAATACCTCTGTGACAAAGTTCCTTAATTAATATGCATTTTTAAAATTTGTTTTGCGTCCCATTCGAGATTATTTTTTTTTACTCATTTAAAGACGTCACCGGTTGTCGTTGAAAACTACAAATTAGGCTGAAGGACGCAGCAGAGGGGCTTCTTCATCGTCCCAAAGCCCACGCTGACGTGAGATATCAAAGTCAAATTCGAAAACTCCTGACTTTCAGTTCTAATGCTGGGCGCCTAACGAGGGAATAGTCACTACCTATGTCAGTATGATTAACGTCTTAGGTTTTTTCCCGCGGCGCAGGGGCCAAGAATCGTACCCGGGGTCTACAGGTTAGGAGAATCTTAAGGAATCCAATGTTTAACGAAAGGATAACAATTTCGAAAGAATTGGAATCAAAATAAATGTTTACTGTTAAATAGGATGAAAGTGTTTACTGTTAAATAGGATGAAAGTGTTTACTGTTAAATAGGATGAAAGCGTTTACTGTTAAATAGGATGAAAGCGTTTACTGTTAAATAGGATGAAAGCGTTTACTGTTAAATAGGATGAAAGTGTTTACTGTTAAATAGGATGAAGGTGTTTACTGTTAAATAGGATGAAAGTGTTTACTGTTAAATAGGATGAAAGCGTTTACTGTTAAAAGGATGAAAGTGTTTACTGTTAAATAGGATGAGAGTGTTTACTGTTAAATAGGATGAAAGTGTTTACTGTTAAATAAGATGAAAGCGTTTACTGTTAAATAGGATGAAAGTGTTTACTGTTAAATAGGATGAAAGTGTTTACTGTTAAATAGGATGAAAGTGAA
Source organism: Ostrea edulis (assembly GCF_947568905.1). Taxonomy (NCBI): domain Eukaryota; kingdom Metazoa; phylum Mollusca; class Bivalvia; order Ostreida; family Ostreidae; genus Ostrea; species Ostrea edulis. The sequence continues at coordinate 23,120,016 of NC_079165.1, read as the reverse complement.
GTAGATGAAATTCACATGACTGGTTAATGATTTGAAGTTGACCATTTTGCGTACGAGACTTTTTTGGGGAGTTATACATGTACCTGCCCTTTGTAAAAATAAGAAAAATCTATTATTTTTTAAACATGTGAGGTAAATAATCAAATCTATTTCATATTTTCATAAAGAGAAAGTGAATGTAGCTTTCTACTCATAGATTGTATAAATATATACTTTCTTTATAAGACATTGTAATAAAATATGCTCTTCCCAGACTTCAATGTTAAATTCTAGGTGAAATAAATCTAGCAGTAAACAAAATTTTGAAAATTCCTATGGTGGATTATTTTTATTTGATGAACCCTTCAAACTGACATCATGATAATAAAAAACCCACCATCGATTTACTAGATATAAAATATAGTCGTTATACATTGAAAACCTTGAGTACAAGGCTATCGCAACGGTTCCCTGGGGACGTGACAGTACTGCAGTAATTGTTGTGTGACCTTTGACCTGAGACTTACCTCTACACACTCCTATGGTGGAGTATCTCGGTATGTCACAGTACAGACTCCTGGTGGGTTCACATAGGTTTTTCTTGCTGCATATGTCTCCCAGTTGACGAGCGCACATCATACAACAGTCACAGCCGTCTCTAAGGTAACTGACACCATAGTTACAGGATAATTTCCGGACAGGACACCCACAGGGAGTTGTGCATTCACGGACCAGCTAAAGATGACAGAAGAACAAAATGATGAAACATTCTTCGTATCTATTATACTTTTCAGTGAGTTTTTATGAACCAGTTAATGAAATTTAGTAATTAATCATATATTAATTTTCGAAATTTTTCGGTATGCCACTTTTCTCTCCCCTTCGGTGAATACCGGGAATATTAAGTTGGGTCTGTATATCTTGGTTTCCTTATATGTCAGCTACTCCTTGAGATATTCCAAGTGCGTATTTGACTAACGTAAATGTATGACCAGTATCGTGTTTCTAAGTCACAAAGTTCAAGGTCACTATCTCAAACATAGTAAGAAATGATGTTTGGATGAACCCCATTCCATTTGCACTTTAGTTTATCAATGTAACTTTACATGAACACTCCCATAGCGTCAGGGGCAGCCATCGTTTTCAGTTTACACAGTCAATGACAAAACGTCACAAATAATTACTAAATGGTTTCTCCATGAGATATCAGATAGTATTTCAATTTTAGCATTGAAACTTTACACGAAGAGTTTCCAAGACGTAATAATAACCTTTATTGATTCTAGGTCAAGTTATAATGAAAATGATTTTCAGTTGATGTCTTTAAAACTACTTACATGTAACAAGAAGATGACCTATACTTTTTTATTTACCTTAAAATTTTCAATAGATTTTCAGGAATGAAACATTACATAGAGATGTGGGTAGATATTGAGTTTTACGAGGGAATGTAAAGGTCAAATGAATGACACAGCAGGATGAGCATTTTCCTCATAAGCAATTTTGATTTCACTTGTAATGATGCTATCTCTGTGTACGATATAACGTCTCATCCGAGATCTTGTTCACTCGAACCGGAGCGTCATCAGCTGTCTCTCGATGAAGTCGCATTTGATATATGTATACTGTCACCTGCGCTTGCGCGAGTGTTCATCTAGTATAGATAAAATCAATGTAATACCATGTCAACGTTTTGGTTTCCAACAGTTCTCTGTATCTGAAGGAAATTTACTACCATAAAAAAAGAATCATAAAATACTAACGACTTTCTAGCTTGCTAGAAATTAATTTCCTCAACCCATTTTGACATGCAATATGTGAAGTAAAGTCCATATGCAATATGTTATCGTCATGTAAATCCCTATCTCGGTGGAGGACAATCAGCAATCGACAAAGACTGATTGCTGAACGTCTCGGAGCGTTTGAGAAGGGTCATTCATGTTAAAGCCATCATTGATTCCCTTCGTAAGACAACATCGAGATAAAGAGCGCCTTTGTCGGATCTTCCAAATCTATGACACTTTACGGGATTTTAGGCACTTCATTTATTACCATTTTTGTCATTTATAGATTTTTTTCATCTCGAGAAGAGCGATAGATGTTGGTTGGTCTGCATGTGACCCATTACACTTAATTTTACAAACAAAAACCCTACGTCATTACTGGGATTGGAAAAGAAAGAGAAGATAGTAATAATTCACTAATTAAAGGTTAGTATGCAAACATATCGTCATCTGCAATTGAAACGAGATTTAGATTTCATTAAAGATACTGGGAGTATAGCGTTGGATCAGTGAAAAATAAGTCTTGACAACACGAATATGACAGATTCCTCAGTGACATTTGAAGATTAAACCAGTGAGTATGACCCGTCAACGACAAAATATCCACACAACGGTTTTGATTACAATGAGCCCAACGAAAAACAAAATAGATGCTGCTCAGGGTATTTGCTCCTCATCCTATGTGTAAACGACTGATTAATTTTAAACATCTGAGACGACGATTCTGAGAAAATTACCGAATTGAGCGACAGCGAAGTAAACGTGTGAAGTTTGGTTCCCGGAGGAATATTGTTTTTATCGTAGGTCATTAATTCCGCTTCACGTCCTTGAACAGTGATCCTTTGAAACAGGAGTTTCCAACATGATTGACAAGTTTCCATCGAGTTCACAAAATTTAGTTTGTTATGAATAATAATTCAAGATAGATAATGGTGAAAGCATTAAGCGTTGCTTGATATTACTTTACAATCGATAACGTAGAACAGGGTGGTTTTTTTTTCCTCTTTTTTTTTTATTATCTCATACCATCTTTTTCTATGGTTAAATATATTGATTTTCTCTATAAAATTCTGAAAAAAAATTTTAAGAACATTGTTACTATTGAATATCATTAAATACCTGTACTCAGATTTTCGACAGCTGAAGTTTAAATCTGAAACATAACTTTGTGAAGGTTGTCAATATCGCGTTCATTACTGCTATTTCAGTTCGGTTACACTTTAGAAGGGGAATATGAAGTGACTGCTTTTATATATCACGGCGACTTTTAAATTGTTGAACGCAGCTCCAATTAGGCATGCATGCATGTAAATGTACCTCACGTTTTGTAGTACATTTTAAACAATTGTATAAATAATGAAACAATGCATATACTTAGTACAAATAACTATTATAATATTGATTATTAACTACCAGTAACTGAGGAATTGAACTCACTGACTGTGGTACGTAATCTGAAGGTTTCCCGAGAAAGGTGAAGGTTTCACACGAGAGGTGAAGGTTTCACGTAAGAAGTGAAGGTTTCACGAAATAAGTGAAAATTGTACGTGAGAAAGAGGTGACGATTTCATGTGAAAAGTGAAGGTTTCACATAAGTAAACATTTTAATCAGAAGTTACAATTTCAGGTGAGAGGTGAAGGTTTTGTGCGCGAGGTCAAAAGTTCACGTGAGAGGTGAAAGTTTCAAATGATAAATAAACGATTTACGTGAGAAGTGAAAGTTTCACATGAAAGGTGAATGAGTGGTTTCAGGTACAAGATGAAATTTCACATGAAGTTGGTTGTGCATTGTTCAACGTCCATCTCGAGAATTTTTCACTCATATGAAGACGTCACAACTGCCCGTGAAGGGCTGTAAAATTTAGGCCTATGCTCGGCGATTACGGCCTTTGAGCAGGGAGGGTTCTTTATCGTGCCACACCTGCTGTGATACGGGTCCTCGGTTATTGCGATCTCATCCAAAGGACCGCCCATTTAGTCGCCTCTTACGACAAGCAAGGGGTATAGATGACATATTCTAACCCGTATCCCCACGGGACTAAATTTTCACGTAAGAGATGAAGGTTACACGTAAGAGGTAAACATCACCGAGGGGAATTTCGGTGTCTGGATTGGTACATTGTGTAGAGAACATAAACCGAATTCTTATTATTTTCAATGCCATATATACAAGGTGAGGCTCAGCGAGGAAGAAAAACCCCTTGGTCTGTTATGAGTAATGATTTAAGCTACATTTCTATACGTTTTATGGATACAAGAATGGCAATGTATGGAGTCCTTGATTCCTGTTGAATTACAGCATTGCATATAGATGATGAAGGTCACAACAAGGACAACCTTGACGGGCAACATTTTAGATATATTTATCAAACTCTACGAAATGGAATGTTTTCATAAAATTTAGATTCTTGTAGGTTTTCAGGTTTCAAATTTAACTACTACAGATCAAGGAATGCCAATGGAAAGATCTTTTATAAAATTCAATTATTTAAAGACATTGCTTTATGAAAAGGTGAAGATAACGACCCGTGACAAATCTCATAACACCAACAAGGAATACAAATTTAAAAGTTGAGGAAACACGGAACCCTGGACATAACAGGGGTGGGATCAGGTACCTAGGAGGAGTAAGCATCCTCTGCCATACAGTCACACTCGCCAGGAGTCCTATATCTCGATCAGGTAATCGGTGAAACCCGAAGTCAAAACCACTGCGTAAAGAACAACCTAATAATTGGCATAAAAAACGTTAGACAGCATTTGACCCAATGAGAGGTTGGGCTAGTTTTATTCCGCGCGTCACAGTTTTCCTGAAGAACATTTATCACTTATTTCTAATTGTAAATATCGGGCTCGATATTTCACCAGACGTTGCACGTGGTTGGGTAAATTAATATATACACAAGCACTGGGGGTATGGATCATGCAGCCCCCCCCCCCCCCCCCCCAACCTTTTTTTCTGATCTGCGTTCTACATAACACTTTTTACTTATGATTTGAAAATGATCTAAAAATGCAAGTTTTGATTGGGCTCGATATTCGCGTAAACTATTTCTGTAGAAGAAAAGAAAAACCCAGCGATAAAACTAAAAAGTTAATACGAGTGTTTATGCATGGTACCACAGCACTTTCTACCGGAAAACAGTGACCATGGTTGACCTGTGGACGCGCCAAATACAACTAGCCACAGGTTGTATTGACAAACTACATCGGTATAACGACCATAGAATTTGCGAAATGCTGACTTTAAACGAGGCTGTTAAAACCCCTGTAATATCAATTTGTGTGTCAGTAGCCTGTCTCGATTTAAAAACTGATCATACGTAGAAGAAGCTCTTGCGTATAAAGTCAATTGAGATACATAAACATTATATGCTGATGATATTGGAGTACTGCTACATAAATGTGGAGAGTTGACGAACTTTAAAGAAATTATACATATTCGTATCATAAATGTCTATAGGTTGTTTCTATTATGGGAGTATAAAAATCACTATTCTTGTGTACAGTAAAACACGCTTCTAACGAATTTAAAGTGATAGTTATACCCCTATGAGAGGAAAATTGTATTGGATGTAATGAGGTTTAGTTATAATGAATTATTTTTTCTCTTGCCTTGGTCCCGTGGAGATCCGGGTTAGAATAGGTCCTCAGTACCCCCTTGATTGTCGTAAGAGGCGACTAAATGGGGCGGTCCTTCGCAGGAGACCGCAAAAACCGAGGTCCCGTACCACACCTGCTGTGATAAAGATCCCTCCCTGCTCAATGGCCACAAGAGCCGAGCATAGGCCTAAATTTTACAGCCCTTCACCGGCAATGGTGACGTCTCCATATGAGTGAAATATTTCGAGAGGAACGTAAAACAATATTCAATCAATCTCTTGCTTGGAGGTTCTCTATAACCGTGTTTTACTGTAACTGGCCTCGCCAATGATAAATATTAGGCCTGCTCCACGTTTCCATTCTTTTACACTCTCATAATATAAAACAACTTAAGACTTCTATTCCTTGGATTGTTAACACTGATCTAGCTTCCTCTTGGTTTTGAAGATAAAGAGAAAAGGACAAGGCTCCCGAAATAAATAAATAAATTTATATATATATATATATATATATATATATATATAGGCCTATATATATATATATATATATATATATATATATATTAAAAGAAATAGAATAAACAGTACACAAAGTTAAAAATTTAACGCAAGCGCTTTCATTTTATAATCCTCAGGCGTTACATTTTAAAAAAGTTTTGAAATGGTCTGACGTCATAAAGTCGTCCTAACATTTCACGTATAATGACGTCATAAACGAATGAAGGGAAAAGGTTTTTACGTTTAACAACACATTTCAGCACCCGAATACAGAAAAATTAAAGTTAGTGAACATATTGATGTGTATGGCCACGGACAATTCAGTGTATTTCCGTTTTATAAACTGTATACAGAAAATACTATTTCCCGACGAGAAAAAGAAAGACACTTTATTAAGACTTTAAAACCGGCTCTCAATAGCTTACTGTGAAATATGTTTACTGTTATTATCTATGACGTCATAATATGCTTAACGTAAAAACCCTTTCCCCAAACTCCCCGTCGAGGCCTCATTACGTCACAGTGCCTACGAATAGACCTCTCCTATGTGACGCACCACAATATACAGATTTGTATATTGTGAGTCCGCGATTATCACGCAGACAAATTACACTAAAGAAGTAGTTCGCAGTTAAAGTCTGAAGATATTAATATTAAAAGCATTAATATAAAAGTATGGATTTTATTTTAAACATAAAATGATCAAAAGATCATTAAAAAGTAGGGATACTCTGTTCAAATTATTGTGTAAAGTAATGAATTTGATGTTTACGTTCTTGTTTTGAAAGTTGGTTACGTTTGACGTTATGTTTTTTCGTCATTCTACAGTGACGTCACAGTATACGAGGCCTAAGAAATCGCTATCCCATAATGCCTAAGTGGAAGAGTTTGGTTTGTGAGCAAACGAACTCTGGTGGAAGTTTGCCCTTTCCCTTCATTCGTTTATGACGTCGTTATACGTGAAATGTTAGGACGCCTTTATGACGTCAGACCATCTCAAAACTATTTTAAAATGTAACGCCTGAGGATTATAAAATGAAAGCGCTTGCGTTAAATTTTTAACTTTGTGTACTGTTTATTCTATTTCTTTTAATATTTTATACCGGGCACTGTGATTTTTTAAAAAACCCACAATTTGGATATATATATATATATATATATATATATATATATATATATATATATATATATATATCCCCTGTGTACAAGATTCAGAGAGATTCTTATTGCTTTTTAAGTTTACATATGAAATGTAAAGCCTTAGGGTCATAGGAATATCGACATTTTTTGTACAAGGTTTTGAGTCTGTATGTCAAATTTTAACTACACTTTCAGGGATTATCCATCTTTAAGTCAAACGACAAAGGTATTCCATGTTGCGAGGAAATCGTCCGGTGTTGCGGGTCCCTGGTGGACTATATCGAGGTACCAATCACTGTGGAAGGATAGGATTCTCTTCTATATGGAGATCTAAGACTTTTCTTTGAGATAAAACGCCAAGATGATGGAAATATCAGATTTTCTACCATCAATTTTTAATGTCGTGGACCATTATCTTACAAGCCATTAATCTTGATTCCTTATTGCTATAGAATAGAGAGGCACGTGGGTACATGTACCATTCCATTGATAGATAGACAACATACATATGAACACCTAAAGATCATTGTTAATGGTCTAACGAGATCCATGGCAACACACTGGCATAAAGCAAGTAAATTTCATATCTGTCGCTGTGAATTCCACTGTTTAAAGGAATTGTCTTCTGTCATCTATCACAAAGCCTGTATCTTTTCCGACACCTACGGATGAGAGTTCCTGGCAATGCCTCGCGGACTTTCAGCTACAAATTAACCTTTTCTTTACACTGTGCTTGTGACAAATGCAGTTTATTTTCACAGCACACGTCTCGTAAAACTTTGTGGTACGGATTGTTAGAGATTTCTAACGCCATAGTTCAGACCGTGGGACATCGTGAATCCGGGAAAATCTTAGAAATTACAAATCATCGAACAGTCTACAGATAATGGATGCCAATCATGCGATATATATCATATACTGATATCTCCCGTAAACCGATTTATGATTCCATATCGTGATTTTAATACTCCGGTGGTATAAATTTGCCCGAGGGCGGGGAAGACGGAATAACAGTTCCAATTAATCGGATTACCACCATTCCCTCCGGAGGACGGACATTTTTTTGAAGTTGAATCAATGATAATCCTGTTAAGAGTAACAATATTCGTAAATCAATCTTTCTCCAAATTGATAAAAAGCATTGTTATTATATCATCATACGTCACGGGAGATATGCCGTTGGGATATCGATTTTCAAAGCATGTAAATAATTCTGTTTTGTTTTATCTCTTTGCTCATCCACTGATCAAAGACGAAAAATACCAAAGCACGAAATTAAGTAAAGAAAGCAATCAAGTATTGAAGCATCACTGATTGAATTATTAATTAACTAACGGGCTAGAAAATAGACAGCAAAGCTTCATATGATTATATAAATGCTACATGTATATTTAAGGCTGATCACAGCCATCTCTGATATTTACAGAATTTTGTTTCCTTTTTTTTCATTGTTCAGTATTTTATATCTTACTTTAGGGAATCAGAAGATTTGGATTGTTTAAATTTTCAGTGAATATGATTAAGAAATTTAATCCTTTAAAATTTATGTTGGATTATTTGTTTATGAAATTTTTAAAAGTAAATATAATTTGAAATAAAAGTCTCGCACATCTTAATACGAGTACATGTACAACGAATAAAAATGAAACTTATATAACTGTGTGATGTTTTCAAAGATCGCATTAATAATGAACTTCTTTCTCTTGCGAAGTTGAAATCCTGTGACTTGTAATTATTTTTTCTCTTTTATTTAGGAATCAATTTTATGCATGTATATGTCGCATGAATTTGGTAATTTCAGCAGTTATTATTTTGTAAATCACACGAATACCTCAAAGTAAATTTCTGTTGAGGAAAAGTGGGTAACTGCTAACGACAATATTGAAATAGGATACATATTATTTCCAATAAACTGCACAAGTAAAACAAATAAGTGAAAATGCTAGAAATCAAGAAAATCACACAACAAAATGATGTACAGCATATGATATAAAACATCGACACCCCGATAATGCTGGTGTATTACTATCAAATATTATTTATGTATAATTAATAATTACTGACCGGTTGTCGCTTCTGAGGATTTCTTCTCCACACGTCTCGGGAGCAGCCATAGCAAGGAAAGCCGGAAGTATTCCCGGGGGGTACCAGAAAAATGAGGACCAGAGAACACCGGAGCATTCCGACTACCGTGTCTAACGAAAACATGGATCTAAATGAAGGGTCAGATCAATACCACTCCTCAGTTAACTCTCAAGTTCATCAAATTTCTTTCCGTCAAGCCTTCATGTAACTATGTATCCGCCGCGGACTGGGATCAGAGAAAGCATTTACTAATTAACACACACGGTTGTGGGTCGATTGTTTCAGGGATTTATCTGCATGGACATCCAATCTGATTGCGGAATATAAGAAATGATGTCGGATATTGGCGGGCTAGTGAGACATAAAAACCTCGCAGTCTCCCACGTTCGTTGGACAAGTGATCAAGAATTTGGCGTCTTCATAGTGGTGCGAATAAATAAGGAACAATTAGAGGCAATAAATGTGTTAGCGGGGTGGTTAGCTGGCAATGAATTCAATTTATACCAAGATCAATTAAATTTTGTAAAGATTCTAGCGAATATATAAGCCGGATTGAATAGCTAGTACGCTCATTGTGGAGGATAATTTTGTAATAAGAATAGGATTAAACCTGGGACGTACACCATAATTCAAATCAGAATAAAAAAAAGCACTTTTCATGAATATATAGATCTTACATTTATTAAGATACATTTCTTTCACTGTAGGAAATCTCCAGCGATCGCACAAACTGACACTACTGTGACACCCACCATTGATGTACAAAGGGTCAAAATTCAAGCTCTCGAAAATTACCACGAGTAGATTGTAATTTATTTAAGCATTGTTTAATATTTATTTTTATTCCTAATCAAAGGTTGTCCGCTGCCCGTCTGTCTTTTTCAGAACTAATGGACCAGAAAAGTCATAATGTGCATAAAGGTTTTCCCATAAAAGGAAGATTACTGCTTATTCAAACCATGATCCCCAACGCCAGGACGAGGCCACAGTAAAGTTCACAGTAATAATAGGGATCTGTAGGAATATCCTATAGTAATCTTCCACTTAGGAACGACCAGGGTAGAGACTGTCAAATCAATATACAAGTAATAAACAAGAATAGTGTAGAAAATCAAGTTTCTTCATATCTCGACCCCTCTCCCCCGGAAAGGGGTTGGTTCTTCGGCAGGACCACAAGTGGGTATTTTAAAGGTTTACATAAGAAATATTTTATACAATGCTAGTGTCAGGAAATCATTGTACAGGCAAGGAGGTGGGGCTCGGGAAGTTATTGTACAGGTAAAGATATAGGGCTCAGGAAGTTATTGTACAGGTAAAGAGATGGGGCTCACGAAGTTATTGTACAGGTAAAGAGATGGGGCTCAGGAAGTTATTGTACAGATAAAGAGTTAGTGTTCAATAACGTACTGATATTAGAAGTTATTGTACAGAATATCTACCTTCTTACCTGTACAGTAACTTCCTGAGTTCCATCTCTTTACCTGTACAGTAACTTCCTGAGCTCCACCTCTTTACCTGTACAAAAACTTCCTGAGCCCCACCTCCTTACCTGTACAATAAATTTCTGAGCTTAAATGTTATTGTACAGAATCTCTACCACTTTATCTGTACAATAGCGTCCTGATATTAAAAGTTATTACACAGTAAGAAGCCCCACCTCCTTGGTGTACATGTATCAAGATTTATCTAACATTTACAAACAAAGCAAAACTCACAGGATACCATGATTGATTCTAGAATAACTGTGTGTAATGTCTTTCCTCCATTAGAACAAATCGGTATCAATTGAACGTAATAAACTGTGAGGAGACAGCGGTACAGGTTACGTAATAAGCTGTGAGGAGACAGCGGTACAGGTTACGTAATAAACTGTGAGGAGACAGCGGTACAGGTTACGTAATAAACTGTGAGGAGACAGCGGTACAGGTTACGTAATAAGCTGTGAGGAGACAGCGGTACAGGTTACGTAATAAGCTGTGAGGAGACAGCGGTACAGGTTACGTAATAAACTGTGAGGAGACAGCGGTACAGGTTACGTAATAAACTGTGAGGAGACAGCGGTACAGGTTACGTAATAAACTGTGAGGAGACAGCGGTACAGGTTACGTAATAAGCTGTGAGGAGACAGCGGTACAGGTTACGTAATAAACTGTGAGGAGACAGCGGTACAGGTTACGTAATAAGCTGTGAGGAGACAGCGGTACAGGTTTTTAAATAATTTGATAATTGTATGTTGTGTTATCTTGTCATTTTGTACATGGCGCTATTTATGATTTATGGAACTTAACTTTAGAGAAATAAAACGTTGATATTACAAGTGGAAACAGGCGCCGTAGTGTATGATTCAATAGACTCCATCCTACGGTAAATGTCCGAAATCTGAGATGTTCAAAACAACCACACAAAAGTGAGGAGACAGTTTTTGATTGGTTGATTATTGTTTGACGTCATAGACAGACTTGTTTAATTCATTTTAAATCACCAGCTTTAGGTGAAGTGTTACGACTACTTCTGTTATGGAGTGGAATTGATGCAGTGAGGTTTGTAGTGTTATGATCTCTATCATACGAAACACTTGTAACTTCTTTATACCTAATGCTCAACAAAGGACTCGGGTCTTTGGCCGCTGAGTTTGGAACTCATTCCCTCTGGCTTACGAGGTGAACAACGTATCATCTAGAATCTCCGTCCAAAAATTTGGATATGTCAAATGAGGTTTCTTGCAAACCTCGTTAACAAAATATGGTATCACTAAGTGGACATAATTCAGTATTCTTTATGTCTTTTATAAGCTAATTAATGAACTGTAGTAGTGATCGCTACTTTTTTGTGACTGGACTCGTGTTAGGTCAGTTTTGTGTATGTGTTCTGTTGTGGTTGCTCAGTGGTTAGCGCGTTGGGTTCGTGACCTGGAGATCATGAGTTCGAGTCCTTCTGGTACCGTGTCCGCGTGTGACCTAAGGCGTAAAGCATTGGTTGTGACTGCTCCGTAAGGTTCGGAGGTGACCTTAAGGTTCGGATATGACCTTAAGGTTCGGATATGACCTTAACGGGTGACCCGTGTCACAGTAAGCAATGTCACTACATTAAACAGAGGCTTCACTGTACATTACTGGTCATATATGTGTATACATGTACTCGTATAAATGTATGTACATGTATGTTTGTATGCGACAAAAAGTAATAAACTATCTAAGAAAAAGAACCCCTACTTCACATTACTGGTCATATTTATGTATGTATATGACCAAAAAATGAATGAATTTTTTTTTTAAACCCCCATCTTACTGCTATGGCTAGAACACTAACCATAGATCTAATCACTTACATATACGGACCTGGTGACGTCACAATCTGAAAATTCTCAAATGGATATACGAACAATCATGCAAATAAATGGCGCGTATTAATTAATGGGTAGAAAATATTATCATCATGAAAGTTCTGACATAATTTTATGTAAATACTGATGTTCGTGAAAAATATTTTCGAAGAAAAATTTCATTTCACTTGAATGTGAAACTTCAAGTGAAATGAAATTTTTCCTCTTTTTTTAATCAGTGGTTGTTTACCTTTCAGGTGAATGTCACCTGTGACAAATTTTATTCTGAAGCCTGTAGGTGATGTTCTATTGAATGCCACCTTTGATTTTTCCCGACGAATTAAGGAATGGAAGGGTCGATTTGGCAAATGATGAAAGAAGAATGTGTCTATGTATATCGATTAAACTATGCAAAATGGTTAGTCAAAGAAAGGGACTGTGAGATTTTTTTTTATACTGTCAACGAAGAAGCTAATCCCAATGGCAATAACTCATCACGATTTTAGCTGAAATGTTGTCTTGTTCTAAACAATCATTTAAAAATCCTTAAAGCAATTCCAAACTGTTTGTCAAATAATGGGAAATGAAATCGTTCTCTAAACGTACTGATCCGCATTGATTGCATGGTCATCTGAATGTTTCCTACTCGTCTTTTATGTCCACGTGTACACCGTGTAAAAAAAAGTGTCAGACGCGGCGGAAACAAACGCGTGGTGTCTTGAAGGTGATGTCATCGAGAACAAAAGATGGAATAAAGCGACTGAAGTGAGAATTTATCTATACACGATCTTATTTTCGCTGCAGGTTTATTTTCGCTCTTTAAACTAAAAGGTAAGACATAAAACTGTGGTGACTATAACCTAGTCAAATCATTTATATTCATAGACATACAAAAAGGAGCGAATTTGTATATAGCAAAGTTATACTGCTGAAATATCATGTATATGAAAGCAGCTACATGCAATGCACGTGCACGTCCGTCTGCCGTTTGTATTGAGAATTTGTACCGACCTCGTGTTAAGCATTGACAAGTGCAAGGTCTCCAAATAAGACATAAAAAGAACTGCATGTTTCAAGAAAACCTTTTTCAGTCTTTTTGCAAATGTGCGTCATATGTAAGAAGATTCATTTTTAAAGTTTTTTATTCAGTGAATTAATCAGATTGATTAAAATTTTGACATACCTGAGGCTGAATGACGACACAATTCGCAGGGGGGATCTTTAACATAGCACGAAGTTCGATTATTGTCTCAAAAATCAAATATATGGTACGTTAGGACTATAAATAATATACAATGTACAACATTTTATGGTCAGCGACAGAAGTTATGCAAGTTTAGAGGATCAAGAAACTTTTTTTGAAGATATATCTGTTAATTGCCTGTCTGTCATATTGTAGTTTTGTCTGACCACTGTGTGCTCATAGTGTTCTATCTATAATGTTCTGGCGATATTTCAAGACTTCAGGTGATGAATTATTTACTCGGCAAGGTCTCCTGTGATAAATGCTATCACAATATATATAAAGTGTGATCGATTGAGCGGAGTAGAAGTTACGAATTATCCACTGCTGTCAATAGGCTTGTGATCCAAAGGGTTAGGTGTACGTCTTAGATACGATACCATCTACTAAAATCTACAATTTTTACCATAGTATCCTTTCTAATCTGAACTTGGATATTTTTCCAAACCATAAGATACAATTTTTTTCCAGAGATCTTTGTTAATCTAAGATTTGAATCCACCGTTACAGGTAATACAAGAAAGCCGGTCTTCATAGTATCCTGTTATAAACTGAAATTTAAAAAAAATAACGATTAAATACATGTACTTGTTAAAATCACACATATACCCTAATGACATTTTAAATAAAATTCTATCTCAAATGAATTTTATTCACTAATGGATATCAATATTTCATGAATTCAAATCAATTTGCAATGGTAAGAACATTGTCGGTTGATTGCATAGAGTCTGACTTCTATTAATAATCGAAGCCCGAATCGAAAACGGGGTCAAAATGGCATTGCAGACCTTGTGTATTTTTATATAGAGGGGGTGGGAGGTTTTTTATATAGAGGGGGATGATATTTGCAACTTATTGATAAAATGTCAGATGTCTGTGTATATTCAGAGGCTTATTTGGAATTTAACAGGATGGATCCAATCCACCAAATGGGACATCAGTATTGTATCCCGAATGGGATATTGCCGTCCAATATTAAAATATCTCAGCTGGGGAAAGTCAAACATTGAAAGAACATTTACACGATAATTTTCAATTCCGATTATGTAACAGGAATTAAGTTAATGAGCACCCTTTCAAAATCTAATCAATTTCACGATTCGATTGCCAGAAGAGGATCGGTACGGTTTTGTTAGTTTACATCGTTGAATTTTCAATTTGGGTGCTACAGGGGACCAACATAGCTTTACAACTTAGTATTTCATTCATCATCACGTCGCCGTTTAAACTTAAACAGCAACAAGTACACCTGATGAACAAATATTCGCAAAACATTGTTTGACTTGGTGGTATTTGCACCCTTCGGATGAGACCGCAAAACCGACGGCAGGTGTGGTACGATAAAGATCCCTCCTTTCTCAAAGGCCGTAAGCGCCGAGCATAGGTCTACAGTTTGAAGCCCTTCACCGGCAATGGTGACGTTTCCGTATGAGTGAAAGATTCTCGATCGGGACGTTCAACAATATATAACCAACCAACCTATCTCCCTGATGAAAAAGGTAAATTGTTTACTTCTGTTTTTCAGTTTGATTACTATCAGTACCACTGTCAAATTGCGCTTTGTTTACTTCTGTTTTTCAGTTTGATTACTATCAGTGCCACTGTCAAATTGCGCTTTGTTTACTTCTGTTTTTCAGTTTGATTACTATCAGTGCCACTGTCAAATTGCGCTTTGTTTACTTCTGTTTTTCAGTTTGATTACTATCAGTACCACTGTCAAATTGCGCTTTGTTTACTTCTGTTTTTCAGTTTGATTACTATCAGTGCCACTGTCAAATTGCGCTTTGTTTACTTCTGTTTTTCAGTTTGATTACTATCAGTGCCACTGTCAAATTGCGCTTTGAATAGGTGTTACAAGTCCCAAAAGCAACTCTTAATTTTATCAAGCGTTCAGTACATGTACGTGTAACTGTTGTTAACCATCGACAACGATCATTAAAGAGACGATAATTTACAACATCGACAACGATCATTAAAGAGACGATCATTTACAAAAACTGCGAAACCATCATCTTCAGATGGTTGACTAAACATTTATACAGCCAGAAAAAAACAACCCATTATATGCGTCTTATATAGGCCTACACGTTTTAGATTCAGTTTTAACCAAATTATACACACGAGTTTCTTGTGGTGCAGAGTCAAGTATTGGCCACACTGTACATCTGTGTAATTCAAAGAAAATGCTGTTATTTCCACCAGTGTAAGTGATACTTCTTTTTTACACTCTGCTCCAGGGATCATTCTAAAGGTCATAATGTTAATAGGATTGAATGTTTGAAAAATTCTATTATTGAATCCTTACAGCTGCTATCAGTTAGTGTAGACTGGAGTTGTTGTATCAATGCAGACTGTGTCAACGAAGCCTGGCCCATTTTTTAAGGTATATCTGCATACTTCAGCACATAGTGTTGAAATAAGAGTCAAGCAAAGAACCGAGGAATGGAGGACTTCATATATTCTGGATCTTATTGGAGACAGACGAGCATTTATATTATATAGAAAATAAATCAAGCTGTAAGTAAAGAAATCTACCACAAAGGGAAGTTAGAATAGATAGATCCTGTTATTTCCGTATGAAATTGAGAAAACCCGATCAGAACGTCAGACGTTGTGGGAAAACCTTAAGAACAATCGTTATAAACAAAATAGTAGCAAAACCGTTGTGCTAATCATTGATGGTAAAGTATACCACGAAGAATATATAATAAAAGATTATTAGACGACGTTGAAGGATACTTTAGGTTTGCACTCCGTCCGTCTGTCTGTCCAGCAAATCAGTTTTCCGCACTTTATCCTCTGTTCTTGCAGATAATTATTTGATATTTGGTGTGTTGCTTTGTCATAACAAGTTACCGATTAAGTTCGAATTTCGTCTCGGTCCGTTGATTTTTCTCTAAGTTATGGCCCTTGAACTTAGAAAAAAGCATGAATTATCAGTTTTCCGCACTCTTTTCTCTGTTTTTGCAGATATTCATTTGAGATTTGTTATATTGCTTTGCCATAACAAGTTACAGATCAATTTTGAATTATTCCTAATTTAATTTTTGTACCTGAATAGTAGTTGAATTCCAACCATTCCTACCCTAGTTCTCCAATCTTTACTATCTATGGAAACGCACCAGTGTACCTTGATGATAATTTCATACTAAATTGTAACATTCCTGGAAGTGCTACAAACAAAGCTGGGGTCAATTACTTTGAAAGTTAATGCATTAATTTCATGACAAAAGAAATGACTTCATTTCTCCATCGTTAACTTCCCATATGTGTGTAGTAACGTTCCATTATCACGTGTCCATACGCAAGAGCATGCTTTGATTACGGTCAATTTTTAAGGCTGCTAAAAAGGAAGTTCATGTTAAAGGGGTTTCAACAGCCTCATTTAAAGTCAGCATTTCACAAGTTATATGGTCATTATAATGATCTAATTTGCAAATACAAAATTAAAGAGTTTGGCAAACACG
The DNA here is from genome assembly GCF_947568905.1 of Ostrea edulis. Lineage (NCBI taxonomy): Eukaryota > Metazoa > Mollusca > Bivalvia > Ostreida > Ostreidae > Ostrea > Ostrea edulis. Next base: position 23,102,893 of record NC_079165.1, on the reverse strand, counting down.
GATATATCAAGTGCCTAGGAAGAGTAAGCATCCCCTGTCGACCGCTCACACCCGCCGTGGTCCCTATATCTTGATCAGGTAAACGGAGTAATCCGTAGTCAAAATCAGTGTGTACAGAATGGCCTAACAATTGGTATGAAACACGTCAGACAACATTTGACCACATGAAAGGTTGTATTGGCAAACTAGATCATTATAACGAGCATATTATTTAATGATCTATTGACATTTTCTATTTCTCTCCACATAAAATTCTTGTAAGATTATTGATCTACCCACAATCCTAAGTACATAATAACTTGTCGGTGATTTTTAAGGCCCATTTTGGGTCCGAATTTCGGCCCTTTCCCGTCCTAAAAATTGTCAATTTTTTCCCAACTTGGGTTGCATTTTCCCCAATAATAAAATTATGAAAGGAAAACGTATTTGAAAAAATAAACATTCGATATGAATTATATGCATAGGATTTAACAAAGAGTTATGGGAATAATGATTTGGATAGGATATTTGAAAATTTTAGAAGGTTAAAGAAAATAAGATGTGTAAAATAAAGATAATATAATGTTTGATATGATTTTGAAACTTATTTACGATAAAATTGATTTTTCCCAATTTGACTAAAGTGCCGTCAATTTTTCCCAATTCGAAATCCACAGGACCCTTGTAAAAATGTAGAGAGAAAAAAAACACTGCTTGTATTCCTAGACTTCTCCAATATTGTATGACTTTTCTCAAAACATTTTTGAGAATAAAAGCTGCAGACGAAATACCAAAAGATAAAACATTAAACACATATTATGATTTGCCTCCACGTTACAATGGAAACCTGAATACTTTCTGTGCTCTTCAAACATCTCAATATGACGATATACAGACTATTAGATCGTAGCTAAACACAAAGTATCCCATATCATAAATATCTCTAGCAGTTCTTGTATCTTTCCATTCTAAATACAAATTCATGCAATGCATTTATTGCTGTGCCTGCAACCTATGACCAAGCGACGTTTACCCGCTTTGTTAAACGCCACGGTCAATGAAGTGACTACACACCCGTGTTACGCGGACATTTCTCAATGAACTTTTCAATTTCTTCGTACACAACCGTTTCATATGCGTTATCTCTGGTAGACTCGTTGTTCAAATTCCCACTTGATGGGACCTGCTCAAATGGTACTCTATAACCATTTATTATAACATTTATTATATGATTGTCTAAGTAAATGTCTATCCACTTATACAAATCGTTCGATCTTTCAGCGTAAAAAAGGACAAACATTTTCAAAATCGTGCATGTGTACAAAATCCAATCTGGCGCGGATATGTCTGGTGCTGTATAAGAAACACAGTCGCTTCTGCGCTGTATTCTTGTTTTGTTTTGGGGGGCGGGGTTCTCCTCCTCCATCTTCCAATCTAGGTGTGTCTCCGCTTTGAACATCCGTTTCTTGTTGACTTAATGCGAAGCGAGATCGTTCTAGTTATTTTCTTGTACAATCCTCCATTCAGTTTGTTTGACGAGTCGATGTGTTTAACGATCTTTAGCTTATTGTCTGATATTTCTATATCTTCAGTTACGCTTTGAAATATTCACAAATATGTTGCCGTCCGGGACTGTATGAATCGTTTACAACTTTTACTGATTTCGTTTTTGTTTATTTTCATTGTTTGTTTTTCTTGTTTGAGTTTGTTGAAAGGTTTTTTTTTCTGTTTTATTATTCTATTTTCTAGAGAAGCTAATTCAGAATTTATTAGATCTTATACTCTGGAAAAAGGGCGTCAATTTGCACATTTTGCCTGGCTTCATTCTCACTTCTCCAAAAATGAAAACTCGTGTGTTTAGTGCAAGGCGCTGGCTTAGAATGAAACAAATATTCCAATCCCATCGTCTTTCCTAATCATAAGTGTTTTGATACATTTCCATCGTACAATATTTTCCCTTTATTCTACAAAACACGGGGGAAATTCTGGTATCCACTAAATCATGACAATTTTCCATGTAAATGCCAAAATTACTGAAGTAATGTAATAAAGAGAAGTAATCAATCATGTAATTTTTATTAATTATCTAAAATATGAACTATTCAATTGAATTTTACATGCTTTGAACTGGAAAGAATCGGGTAATTTTGGTACGCTGGAAATTGCATTTCTGGTTGATGAGGAAATTTCACCAAAGATGAAACAGCGAACTTTTCATCTATATGAATAATTTATTGATTGATTGAAATTTTCTCCGCAATAAAGATGTTTTAAAACTGCTTTTTTTTTCGAAAAACTCGCCAAATATTTTTAACACCAACATCGCCTGATACAGGCATATTATAGTCATTTACAGCTCATAGTAAAATGCAGGTACAGTGCAATAATGGTGTATTCTACAGATTCCAGACTCCCTGTATATTTCTCCCGTGGGTATCCGGGTTAGAATAGGTCCTCAGTACCCCCTTGCTTGTCGTAATAGGCGACTAAATGGGGGCGGTCCTTCGGATGAGGCACCATTTCAAAGCTGGTATGGAACGTAAAAGATCCCTCCCTGCTCAAAGGCCGTAAGCACCGAGTATAGGCCTAAATTTTGTAGCCGTTCACCGGCAATGGTGACGTCTCCATGAAAGGTGAAGATAACGAACAGTGACCAATCTCATAACTCCTATAAGCAATACAAAATAAAGAGTTGGGCAAACACGGACTCCTGGACACACCAGAGGTAGGATCAGGTGCCTAGGAGGAGTAAGCTTCCCCTGTGAAAACGTCTCGAGGGGGACGTTAAAAGATATATAATCAATCGATCAATCCTGTTTATTTTACACCTGTATAGGGTTTAATATTTTGCTGTTTATTTCCCAAGGCTTCACATCGAGTTATTGAATTAGATATTAAGGTCCCTTATTGAACAAATCCTACGGTTACAAACCTTGACCTCTCCACAAATAAAGGTTAAATAAAAGTGTATCAAATGTTTGAAAAGACGCGTAAAGTTTGGATGCAATTCGATCACAATGAAGTATTAGCATTACGGAATCACAAAAGCTGATAAAGAATCACAAATAAAAACGTATATTACTTGAAATGGGGGGGGGGGGGGCTACTAGTATAGCACCGAAATCAAAATGAATAACGTTCAAAGACTTTAACAATTTTTTCTAATTTTTGCTATTGCAGGTATTGAATTATATCAAAGGAATACAAGTTTGTAGTTTTTATAAAGCAATATAAGTTATACATTTTTTGCAAATTATACAATTTAACTCGATCGGATTAATATGCAATCAAGTTAAGGGGCGAGATATCAAAAGATCGACGTCGGATAAAAATCTAAATTCAAATAGTTAGGGGGAGGGGGATGGAATATCCCGTAAGTTTCTGTCATCCAACATCGATTACACTTTAGTTGAAAAAAAAAAGACAAGCGACTGTTTAAAAACCGCATAATAATATTACATTTTTAAGTGAACATTTAATACTTTTAATGTACACTTTCATTTATGAATACACAGTAAATCTAAAAGGTACGCACAGTGTTATTTATAATAGTATGTTTTTACTTGTTAATCGATTAATTTTAACGTTCATCGTGTTTAGTTTTAAAGGGGGTGTAAACTTGGTGTAAACTATGTGAATTTAGTTTTTTGTCAGACATTGAACTTTTGATCTCGCCCCTAATTTCCTATCATCTTCGCTAGCTGATTTCCTAATCTATTCATCATCCTGGCAGGATAATAATCACATGACATCGGAAGCTGAGTTTTGAAAGTAAACAATTATATGGTGACGTGAAAAAGTATGTACGACCCGAAAGGCTGTTGATGGAACACAGTCAGCGATAAAAGACAGTCAGACGGGAAACCGGGTAGGGAGAACCACTTTGAGCAATGGACGTGTGAAGGAGGGTTAACATAAAATCATGTTTAACATAAAATCACTTTAAATACAATTAAATATGGTAAATAGAATCCACTTCCCATGTGATGTTTCTAGGAATACTTTTCCCGCGCAATCAATCCATCATACACGTGCATTAGAAAATCACAGTTTTGATCTTGCATTGAATATACCAGAACTGTTTTAATACTAATCAATGATTCGTTCAACATTTAAAAAGCCTGTTCAACATGGCGCATTAAACGATTGGTATGACACTCCATAGTTTGAAGCGAATTTAAAATGGATAAAAGCTCATTGTCCTACTCTGATTGGTAGAATCGATATAATGTATGATATTAAATGTATAGCATGAGAGGCGAAGATAACGAACGGTGATCAATCTCGTAACTCCTATAAACAATACAAAATAGAGAGTTGGACAAACACAGACTCCTGGATATACCAGATGCTGGAGTTCCTCATTGACAAGATCAGTAAAGCGTTCCAGAATTCTATGCTGATTAATAAATTGTTCCTAAGATACTATGACGAGGACTTATTTTTCACATGTTTTTTATAAATTGATCATAACAGGTCCTGAATGCAAGGTGAAGATAACGAACAGTGACCAATCTCATAACTCCTACAAGCAATACAAAATAGAGAGTTGGGCAAACACGGACCCCTGGACACACCAGAGGTGGATCAGGTGCCTAGGAGGAGTAAGTATCCAATGTCGACCGGTCACACCCACCGTGAGCCCTATATCCTGATCAGGTAAACGGAGTTATCCGCAGTCAAAATCAGTGTGCCAAGAACGGCTTAACAATCGGTATGAAACACGTCAGACAGCATTTGACCCAATGCGAGGTCGTATTGACGAACTAGATCGTTATAACGACCATAGAATTTGCGAAATGCTGACTTCAATCGAGACTGTTTGAATCCCAGTACCATCAACTTGTTTGTCAGTAGCTTACCTCGATTTAAAAACTGACTATACCCAGAACAAGCTCTTGCATATCGAATTAGTTGAGATATATAAACACCATATACAGGTGATAATGGAAAATTGCTACATAAATGTGGGAAGTTGACGATGGAGAAACTGAAATCATCCCGTTTGTCATACAGTTGAGTTGTCAGTTTGCCGTTAATGTCTACTTTCAATAAAATATTTAAGTATGAAGCAGAAGTGGACGACTCTGTGGTGTCCTTTATTTCGAGCTCACAGGGATATATCAAATCGACATATGAATGAAAGCTATCATTGTTAATAGACAAAACGTCATCGATATATCTAAAAGTCGAATTGAAGGTCACAGTGAGAGATTTATTTCTTCTCACGTAGAAGTTTTTGAATAAATTCTGCTTCATATGAATATAAAAACAGGTCAGCTAACAAAGGAGCAGAATTCGTGCCCATGGGAATTCCAACAGATTGTTGGAAGACCTGATCACCAAAGACCACGAAGATATTGTCAATGAGGAACTCTAGCATATTTTTTATTTCAACTTCAGAGTACTTGTGCGTGGAATCAGAGTGGTGTTTAACAAAGTAAGTTTTTGAATGACTGATCACTATAGTTCTTCCTGTTTGTCCTTCAAGCCTGTGCCTGTGAAATGCGTTAAGATGAAAGATCAATATAATGAACAGTGATATTAAGCGATAAATCACCAAAGAATGACTGATGTTGTTAAACAAAATACTTAAATGCAAAAATATCACTATGTCCTCCATATTTAAACATTTTCACACCCAGCCCGTACCAATATAAGCTCAGCAGCATAAATAATGTTATTTAAATGAGGGAAATTTGAAAGGTTGGTTGAAAGTGGAAAACAAAGGACTCAAGCGGGATACGCGTGCGCGCGTGAATTGTGGAGGGAAGAAGATTGGAAGGTATTTCACTTTTATTATTCTTCATTCATATTCTTACAAGGCAGATCCTTCCAATCTTCCAAATGGATATTTCATTTGGGTGATTGCTGTTATTAAATTTAGAAATTCATTTCCAAATTAAGGATTATCTCCCTCATGCATAGCTCTTATCCTTGGACGAATTTTGCTCCACTTTTTGGCACGCTATTTTTGGCTATATTTAGCTCTAAAACTTCATAGTTATTTCGGATTTCAAACATTTCGGTTGACCATCACTGAAGAGACATTATTTGTCGAAATGCGCATCAGGTGCATCAAAATTGGTACCGTATAAGTTTTACATCCAACTTGTCTAATGCAAGGTGAAGATAACGAACAGTGATCAATCTCATAACTCCTACAAGCAATACAAAATAGATAGTTGGGCAAACACGGACCCCTGGACACACCAGAGGTAGGGTCAGGTGCATAGGAGGAGTAAACATCCCCTGTTGACCGGTCACACCCGCCGTGAGCCCTATATCCTGATCAGGTAAACGGAGTTATCCGCAGTCAAAATCAGTCTGCCAAGAATGGCTTAACAGTCGGTATGAAACACGTCCGTCAGCATTTGACCCAATGATAGGTTGTATTGATGAACTAGATCGCTATAACGACCATAGAAATTGCGAAATGCTAACTTCAATCGAGACTGTTGAAACCCCTGTACCATCAACTTCTTTGTCAGAGGCTTACCTCGATTTAAAAACTGACTATACGCAGAACAAGCTCTTGCATATCGAATCAGTTGAGATATATAAACACCATATGCAGGTGATAATGGAATATTGCTACATAAATATGGGAAGTTGACGAAGTAGAAGCTGAAATCATCCCGTTTGTCATGTTCAATTTCCTATGAAATAGAACATGTTTTCCTAGTCAAGAAAACGCCGTTAACAGCGAAACCAGAATTACCACAAATAGAAATCATAACTAGTAAAGAGCTCGTCAACTCGAAACAGTGGAAGTGGTCTTTATCGATGTGTTCAGAAAACTAATATAAACACACATCTGGTACAACTAATATAGACACACGTCTGATATAACTAATATAGACACACGTCTGATACAACTAATATAGACACACGTCTGATACAACTAATATAGACACACGTCTGATACAACAAATATAGACACACGTCTGATACAACTAATATAGACACACGTCTTATACAACAAATATAGACACACATCTCATACAACAAATATAGACACACGTCTGATACAACTAATATAGACACACGTCTGATACAACTAATATAGACACACGTCTGATACAACTAATATAGACATACATCTGATACAACTAATATAGACATACGTCTGATACAACTAATATAGACATACATCTGATACAACTAATATAGACACACATCTTATACAACTAATATAGACATACGTCTGATACAACTAATATAGACACACGTCTGATACAACTAATATAGACACACGGCTGATACAACTAATATAGACACACGTCTGATACAACTAATATAGACACACGGCTGATACAACTAATATAGACACACGTCTGATACAACTAATATAGACACACGGCTGATACAACTAATATAGACACACGGCTGATACAACTAATATAGACACACCTCTGATACAACTAATATAGACACACGTCTGATATAACTAATATAGACACACGTCTGATACAACTAATATAGACACACGGCTGATACAACTAATATAGACACACGTCTGATACAACTAATATAGACACACGTCTGATACAACTAATATAGACACACGGCTGATACAACTAATATAGACACACGTCTGATACAACTAATATAGACACACGTCTGATATAACTAATATAGACACACGTCTGATACAACTAATATAGACACACGTCTGATATAACTAATATAGACACACGTCTGATACAACTAATATAGACACACGTCTGATACAACTAATATAGACACACCTCTGATACAACTAATATAGACACACGTCTGATATAACTAATATAGACACACCTCTGATACAACTAATATAGACACACGTCTGATATAACTAATATAGACACACGTCTGATACAACTAATATAGACACACGGCTGATACAACTAATATAGACACACGTCTGATACAACTAATATAGACACACGTCTGATATAACTAATATAGACACACGTCTGATACAACTAATATAGACACACGGCTGATACAACTAATATAGACACACGTCTGATACAACTAATATAGACACACGTCTGATACAACTAATATAGACACACGTCTGATACAACTAATATAGACACACGTCTGATATAACTAATATAGACACACGTCTGATACAACTAATATAGACACACGTCTGATATAACTAATATAGACACACGTCTGATACAACTAATATAGACACACGTCTGATACAACTAATATAGACACACCTCTGATACAACTAATATAGACACACGTCTGATATAACTAATATAGACACACCTCTGATACAACTAATATAGACACACGTCTGATATAACTAATATAGACACACGTCTGATACAACTAATATAGACACACGGCTGATACAACTAATATAGACACACGTCTGATACAACTAATATAGACACACGTCTGATATAACTAATATAGACACACGTCTGATACAACTAATATAGACACACGGCTGATACAACTAATATAGACACACGTCTGATACAACTAATATAGACACACGTCTGATACAACTAATATAGACACACGGCTGATACAACTAATATAGACACACGTCTGATACAACTAATATAGACACACGGCTGATACAACTAATATAGACACACCTCTGATACAACTAATATAGACACACGTCTGATATAACTAATATAGACACACCTCTGATACAACTAATATAGACACACGTCTGATATAACTAATATAGACACACGTCTGATACAACTAATATAGACACACGGCTGATACAACTAATATAGACACACGTCTGATACAACTAATATAGACACACGTCTGATATAACTAATATAGACACACGTCTGATACAACTAATATAGACACACGGCTGATACAACTAATATAGACACACCTCTGATACAACTAATATAGACACACGTCTGATATAACTAATATAGACACACCTCTGATACAACTAATATAGACACACGTCTGATATAACTAATATAGACACACGGCTGATACAACTAATATAGACACACGTCTGATACAAGTAATATAGACATACATCTGATACAACTAATAGACACACGTCTGATATAACTAATATAGACACACGTCTGATATAACTAATATAGACACACGTCTGATACAACTAATATAGACACACGGCTGATTCAACTTGTGATGCTGTTCTATCATGATGTTACTGCTTGTCCGTCCTCTTTGTAATTCAATCTGGACATCACTTCCGTGAGATAAAAATATGAAATTTGCCGGAATTTTACGCCTGTGGACATGCGGGAATTATGGAAATGCAACGAAATGAAGCAGGAGTATGCACGGTCCACTGGAGAAATTACTTCGCTTGTGCCATAATTTTCATTTGGACCATGTAAATCCTATCATTACAATGTTGTTTGTCTATGGGCGTACGATATTGTTAATTGTAACTCAGTTCTGATGTGTATGAAAGACATTACGACCTTTTTCACACTAGAATTTGTCATTTCACTTTTGTTCATGTGAGATGTAAATGCTCATGCATTCACCAATCTCGATTAATGACCCAAATCTACAGCATAAATTTAATTTACAACAATTATAGGCCCTATCAAGTATCATATGCTCAACCATATTCGACCTTCAGATTTCCATTTAGAATCTCACTGTGGTATATAATTTCAGAAATGAAAATATAGCTATTGTACTATATCATTATAGTATGTGGATGTATCGTTGTTCCGTATGAAAAATACACCAGCAAGCGAACAGGAAGTCGAAATATGAAATTGGATGGGGGGGTCCTCAGTATAAAGATCGCACCCTTTTCTGAATTTATGGACTGTCCCAATAGCATCCGCCGATGCCAAATGTATCAACACTAAAATTGTGTTTGCAATAAAGTATTGTTATAATGTGTGGAATATTTCTGCCGAGAAATTACGGGAGGAAATTGCAAAAAGAATGCGATCATATAGTATTGGGCGTAACATGTCTGCAATTCCAATCCGGTCGAAATACGTCTGCAACATTGAAATTACTTCTCATTCATTGCTTAGATAGAGCGGATTGGGTTCCCACGTTTCCACAACTATCTACTAACTTTTCTTTCCCTACATCAGCACTAGAAATGCCCGATGTCTCACAGTGTTCGTAAATTAACTAAGTTATCAGTCATTTTAAACACTGATTTCAGTTCAAAGACAATTTTGCCTCGTAACTTCCAGATCTACTTTTGATGCATATCGAATGTTGGAGGAGCGATTGTCTGCCCTTGCTTATTACTACGTAGAGCAACCTGGACATTAACCTTTAACCAAGCCAATGGGCCTCCGTAGCTGAGTGGTTAGAGTATCGTGCTCAAAATCACACGGCCTCTCACCTCTGTCGGCGCGGGGTCTCTTCCCGCTTGCACCGGTAAGTGAGAAAGTTTCCCAGTTTACTTTCGGAAGGTCGGTGGTCTCTTCCCAGGTACATTGTATCTGGGTTCTCTCTTCCACCAATGAAACCTGGGCGCCACCAGATAACTGAAACATTGTTGAGTGTGGCGGCAAACATCAATCAATCAATCTATCATCAATTAACTAAGCCCATACTGAATATTTCAGCATATGAATTTTATATGAATAATATATTTACTTCTCAGGATGCACCGCATACAGAAACACCCTGAAGAATGCCTGCAAACATTCAAAAGAACTCTACAAGACGTAATAGGATTTAATAAGCTATGACGAAGCCGTGGTATATAGTTTGGGGATTCCATTTTTGAAGTCATAACAAATAGCAGCTGTGTTGGAGTTTTACAAGATTTACCAGATGTACTAAATAAATGTGAAATAGGAACATCTAAGTTATTTTAACAGGTTCAGTGCCCTCTACTCATTCTAATCTTAAATACGGCATATGAAACGTTGCAATATAGATATAATATTTTGTGATGTGCAATCAAAATATGGCTGAAATACTAGTGCGCTGATTCGGTATAAAACCACATTTTAAGAAAATCTGATATATATTGTGTTGCATGTTCAACATCTGATAATGAATATACATGTAAAGCATAAGATAGTTGATGTAATAAATACATGTAACACGTTTCTTCGCATAAAATACTATTATTGAATATTGTAACGTTTTATAATCATAAAAGTCTTCATTCTGACGCAAATGATCATCATCTGTCATGCATGAAATATGATTCAAAATAGGCTTTTAAAAATAGACAATGACGAAACAGAAAGACACCTGGGAATTCCTACTTTCTTTTTTATTGTAGATGGAGAGGATTCATACATTTACGTGTACATGTTAACCATAGAAATTCTGTAACTGACCCTTGGTAAGTGTTATTGATATGTTGATATCCTTCGAGTGTTCAGATTTTCTTATTCACGCTGAACCACCTCTCACACACATTCCGTCAACATGGGTCTGGATATAAAACACTTGGGATACGAGTGGATAGGTTTAAATGGAACTCGTATACATAAAAACTTCCCAAAAGCTTCTGGCAGTGTTCGTTTCTTAATCAAAGTTGACAATTAGAAACTATACAAAGTAATTATTATGGTTCAGTTCAGATGCGTGATCCCATTTCGTATCTATACCGGTCGATATAGAAACTAGCCCCCACAAGAATGATTATGTACGTAATGAAATGACGGGTCAACAGAGGACTAAAGACATTTCTTAATTAAAATAATCTTTCAAAAATTCTTTCATTACGGAATTTTAGATACAAATGTAGCTGTTATTTCTATACTTGATTAATTGGAAATAATGAAAGTTAAACTGCAAATCACGTTCTTGGTTCTATTCAGTAAGATATCTGTATTTGCACAAGTTCGAAGAGATATTCTTAATAAACTCTGTAATATCAGAGCGACCTATAATCCCAATAGACTGTGTCCAACTGGAAATTTGTTATTTACACAACAATGTTTACATATCATGTACATAACACTATCAAACAATCTGATTAAAACCACATCCTTTGAGCGGATCATATGATTTGATTTTAATCAGATTGTACTATTTAATAAATCAGATTCTTACTTCCCTTACTTTTTTCTTCTACGTCAGGATATGGCGCTGTGAGATGAAAATGAATCTAGATAGGGAACAACAGCACCTTGCTCAACATATCCGGAATGGAGAGTGTTTACAGGTAGATCTGTTATATCAAACGTTGCAGTATCATGTGCTGTTTATTGTTTCAGTTATGCTGTATATTTTTCTATCTCTATTGTGTTAATTTATATTTGCAAATTTCCTTTTGTAATCTTTATTTTTTTTTTTTACCGGCGTCACATATATTTCATTTGTATTCCATTCCACCTTCTTTACGAAGAAAATATCCCTATCTGATTAAAATAAGACTTCTTAGATCCGCGCCGTATACTCTACGTAAGAGTATATGGCACGGATCTATAAAGTCTGATATTAATTAAATCGAAAATATCCCATCATTGTAATTACTGAATGCCCAAAATTAACGAGTACAAATGACACTCTGATACGTAAAAATGAGGTATTTGACAACACATAGTTTGTTGCACAACGCATCAGAAAGTACACAATACGAATGACACAAGAAAAATATAGAATTTAAAAAAAGTAAGGCGAAATACAGTACGAATGGAATATTATTCAATGAAGAAAAAAATCATACAATAAATGAAAAATTGTGCTATAATTTTTTTTTAATGCGATGAAAAGAAAAAAAATATATATCAAATAAAAATGAAAAAGTAACTGCAATAAAAATGAAGAACTAAATATAAAAATGAAAAAGAGAAAAGAATTATATCAGAAATATTAAAAATCATGTAATGCAAATGCGAGGATAACGAACAATGATTATTCCTGTAGGTGTGGAGTTTGCTATGGTTGACATCCTGTAGGTACGAGTGGAATACTTGTTGTAAATGAGCATTATCTTCATATCAAATACCACCTTTTTACCAGTCAGGTTTTTGTGTAATGTTTGATTTTAAGAAAATCGTTTCTTATTTCACAGGGCTTAACTCTGATAGTAAATACCTGGATGAGTAAACAACATGGACCAAACTGGAGAGAACGGGGACACAAGGTAAAACTGGCAAGCTCCCTCCAGCATTTATAATAAGAAAGGGTTTTGAAAGTTTGAAATGTTTAGTTAGGAAGGATTCGTGGATTGTTGTTGACATTTATGATTGTCTCAGTCATCAAAATAGAAATACCATGATCCAATCAACGTCGACAAATGATTTCAGATAAATTTTAAGTAAACCCCTGCCGTATGCCCCCAATAAAGATAGCGACAGGAATTGTGACTTTCTTTGGGCAAGTACATGTATATCATGAATTTTTAAAGGATGATATATCAAGAGGCTCATGGTCAACATTGTTCACCTGAGGAATAGAAATTTTCCATGAAAACATTACATAAATTCCAGTCATATCTCATCCTTGCCAGCACGGTATAAACAAAACCTTATTGAATCTACACGTCTATGTAAGGACTCTAACATATTGATGTGACATAAACAGTTCGTCACATTTCATTCACAAGAACATTATTTATACAGAAAAAAGACAAGTAAAAGCAGTTTAAACTTTATTTTGGCATAAAGCAAGAATTTGTGGGATGCCATTAACAACATATCGGCAAACCCACACAAAATACAATATCAACACAAAATGCAACCACGGATGGTCACTTAGTTCGAGTATGTTAAAATAACCCAATATTAGCTTAATTATGCAACGATTTGTAATAAAAGCACTCATTTTTTACAACAATCAGTTTCACAAAGACACAGGTCAATTGCACAGAACAGTTTCAAATTCACTGGCAACACAATACATATGGAATCGGATGGGATTTAATTTAGAGTTGTGGAATCAGTTGGGAGTTGTGATAATAGCAATCATTTGACAACAGTCACAGTTTCACAAATTCAGCCACAAATCAATTGCACAAAACAGTTTCAAATTCACTGGCAACACAAAAACATATATGGACTCAGTTGACTTGGTGTGCGCAAACGCCTGCATCTCAACAGATATGCCACGAAAACATAACGGGAAACAGCTACCATCTCGTACACTAAGGCAAGGAACGAGCATCTGAAATACACAAAAAACAGCAACCAGTATCCAAACCTTGTACATATAGCATATGGGATGACCAGGTGGGATTTTGAACAGACGTCATAATACAATGGCTATCACAAAAAGATACTTCTCATACTATTCCTCCGATTGCTCTGGTTGAAGGCATCATCAGAAAGAAGACCGTTCCCGATGTGATGAACACTTATACTTATTTACTGGGGCCCCAATATCCCGCACCCGAATTTAATGCAAGTTTTTCTCGTAAAAGAAAGGCATATATTTTATATGAAAAATAAATGCTCTTAATTATACGTAGTTTAAAACTAATCAATTGCGAAAAATTGGTTCTCGAGCATAAACACTAAAATCTTACTTATTGATGACATATATGATATAACAATAACAAATAATTATTCGCGAAAGTTATGTCTAGTGAATAAATACATCATAGTATCATCGTGAAAATAAGGTTGATTGATAGATTGGATATTGTTTGACGTCCCTCTCGAGAACCTTTCATTCATGGAGACGTTACCAATTGCCGGTGAAGGGCTTAAAAATTTAGGCCTATGCTCGGCGCTTACGGCCTTTGAACAGGGAGGGATCTTTATTGCGCCATACCTGCTGTGACACGGGGCCTCGGTTTTTGTGGTCTCATCCGAAGAACCACCCCATTTAATCGCCTCTTACGACAAGCAAGGACTACTGAGGATCTATTCTAACCCGAATCTCGCGAAATAAAAGTGATGTACAGTATATTATTCCTTTGTGATTCTTGGGACGATAATTTTTAAAGAATTGTTCCATATATTCCTATATGAAATTGATTAAACCGCTACTTTTTCTGTCCTAAAGATGGGATCCTGGTGTGTACAAATTGTGAATGTATACTACATCTGGGTACTTGTGGTTGTTCAAGAGGTTCGCACCGGAGATTTGTAGTAATGTAAATTTTTGGGAAGTGTACTTTTGATTTCGACTCTTGAAGGAGATAAGGAAATTAAAAAGAAAAACGTGGGTCGCAATGCTTGTTATTGAGCTACGGTGTTCTAAACATGACCTTATTGCACTTAGAATTGACTCAAAATTTATGTAATTAAACTTGATTTGTCTGTTGGTATCAACACAACATAAGCAACACAAATCAATCATTGCATAAAAGAGATATATAATCATGTCTTCCAGCAATACAGATAAGAGAAGAGTTTAATACACGTAATGGAAATTAAAAAAAATAACTTTTTACTCTTGATATGCAACAAAATCATGGTATCAAATTTGAGAGTTCAAAAGGACATATTAGGAGTTATGTCAATTTCTAAAATTTCACATAATTTTCAAGGTACATGTATTGTCTTGTAATTTAAATGGAACTTTAAAAAGTGGGGGTTAGAGATCAAACATTTTAGATTTTTGGTGAAAACACTGAATTATTATACAAAATTTGGAGTAAATTAATTTACACTTTTATAGTGTTTGGAAAAATATATCAAATAAATTACAACATTCGAACTTTGTATCATAAGTCATGAATACTAAAACTGAAATACATGTACACGTACAGGAGTATAAAAATTGAAGATACATCGGTATTGAATGAAACTGTGATATCCAGCAGATTTAGAACTTTATGATTAATCAATCCTTCCACGACAAATATAGTCGCTGTCAAAAAACCCTTTCAAAATTTGAATTGACACAAAAATTGTCAACTGGATAGGGTTCAGTAATATAAATATATGTAGTATGTTTGAACTCATGGGATCAGTATTGAATCATTAAATTCTTAGTTGTAGCACCCTGCACAGTTGTGCTCAAACGCTCAGGAGCGAACTTCCTTTAGAGATTTTCAAAATGCCCTAGCCCCAGAGGCCATGGTGAGAACAATCTGAAAGCTATACAGTATAAGGGCTCTTGCATTAAAATTGATTTTACATATTGAATCTCAGTGGTTCTTGAGAAGTTTTTGAAGAATATTTAAGATATTCTGGTTAGCTTAGTACGATATCCAGTAACGTATGCAATAGTTAGTAGAGAAGAAATATTTCGTTCAATTATTCTTTTCTTTTCTTTTTGCGATGAGTAAATTTGTTTATTATGTTTCCATATTTTAGGTAGAATGGAACGATAAACTTTGCATCGCTCTCATCGTTCTGTCTATGGTGATCGTATTCGTGACAGCGTTTCTCCTATGTCTCTTTAAGAATATTGCTATCTATTCGTTTGGAGAGCATGGCATTTTCAGAGAAATAACATTTATATTGCGCAGATGACGTGTTTGAAGTTCATTCAAATTACTATTCTTTGTCATATGACGCTTTTGTGATATCAACCTTGTCGTCATTGAGCTGCTTCTGATTTGTAGAATTCGTTGAAGATTTCCATTGTCTCTACATCATGCACAGGATCATTAACCGGATTCCCGCTTTCAATTTGAGTATAGTGGATTCACTTGGTAGCAGAGTCCACTAGGTATATATCTTAAAACTATCACCAAACTTTCTATCTGATGGAAAGGAATTTTATCTTTTCCCCAATATGATGGACTGCGTTCCGAAGATCGTAAATGTCAAATAAGATTCGGTAATACAAACTCGAGAGGATATAAATGGCACATGCGTAGTATAACACTTCAATCAGAGACCTATATGGATTGTAAAGTACATCAATCTCCTAGTACCGGTATATGGAACGTCTCATTCTTGTCCATGGCACGCCGTTTTGGTGAGGGTGAAATAGTGAACCAGGTGAGAGGAATGAAGTATACGCCAATAGAAGGCGGTGATAAAGGTCGTTGTTTATGCGTTCAGTACGAAATTCAGCAGCCGTCGACAATAATATTACGACATGTTTATGGCTTTAACAGCAGTTTAAAACAGCAGTCTGTGTCTATAAAACCAAATCTGTACGTTTGAGTCTCAGAAGACTATCATTGACCAATACGAGGTTCAGAGAAGGAAAGCAAGCAGAGGAAAGGATTTTGTCTGTAACATTACTAATACATACCCTGACAGAACACCAGAAATATGCAAGGATTGAAATGTCTAATTAACTCATATATGTGAATAGACGCCTATCGAAAATATATCATTATCGACACAGCAGTCGAACTAGTAAGCGTAAATACATTTCTGAAGCGTCCATATCTCTTTATTGGTTACCTGTTACAGTTTCAAAGACAAGATCCTTCTCTTCACCTCTAAAACATAACAGGATATATCCCCACCATACCTGAAAGAGCTTTCAAACCCTCGAGGACACTAAGTTCTGAGCTGTCATCGCTACTCATGAACCACGTATGCGTACTGTGACGTACGGACCTCGCCGTTTTGAGCATGCTACAGCAGAACTCTGGAATGATCCGCTGTCAAAAATATTTTTAAATGGGACATTAAAGCATCTTTTTAAATTGCCTCACAGGCCAGGGTTTTGATTTTATTTGAACTTGTAATCATTTATCTATGTTTGAAATATGTCCACCCTCACTATTAATGTGTAGTTTTTAAGTTCATCACATCTTATTAATATAAATTAAGATTTTATGCTGCTAACAATGATATGAGTACATTATATATTTTTTCATAATGTACATCTCATTATCTAAATGCAGTGGAGTTTAAATTGTTTTATCAGTCTTGGCTACATATGATATTTAAAATGTTCATACTGTTAATTAATTATCTACATTGTAGATTATATATATTCTTTCTCGGTTGTCATTTTTACATGTTATATTTACGTGTGATCGATTTTCAGTACTTATCTTTATGTACACCGCCTTAAAGTAATGGAATATTGCTAAATGAATTTGGGAAGTTGACGATGTGCATGCTGAATCATCCTGTTTGTCCAAACTCCCCGTCGAGGCCTCATTACATCACCTACGTACAGACCTCTCCTATGTGACGCAGCACAATATACAAATTTGTATATTGTGAGTCCGCGATTATCACGCGGGCAAATAACAATAAAGTAGTTCGTAGTTAAAAGCTTGAAAATATTGACATTAAGAGCATTAATATAAAAGTATGGATTTTATTTTAAACATAAAATTATCAAAAGATCATTAAAAGGTATGGATACTCTGTTCAAATTATAGTGTTTAATGTTTACGTTCTTGTTTTGAACTGTTTACGTTTGACGTTATGGTGTTTTCGTCATTCTACAGTGACGTCACACAGTATACGCGGCCTAAGAATTCGATATCCCATAATGCCTAACTGGAAGAGGTTGGTTTGTGAGCAAACGAACTCTGGCGGAAGTAAGCCTGTTTGTCATAAAGTTGAGTTGCTAGTTTGCTGTTAAAGTAACTTCATACTCGCAGTTTTATCTAATACATGTTTTGAAAGTGTATTTATTTCCATTCGTTAGAGTTGAAACTAACAAATTATCAAACAAAATACATAGGTCATCACACTTTTTAAGATGTGAGACGTACATGAACAGAATCATACAAGTCATATATATCAACGTCAGAAAATTGTTATTTCCCAGCGTTATCAAAATTTCATACAAACTGGTTATGACGATATAATAGCATTCATAACAATTTCATGAAACTTTATCTATCACATAATAGACTTTATAAAGAAATCAATAAAAACAGAGTTATTGCCCTTGGATTCAATATTTTGAAAGGTCACATTGATTATTCATCTATAACTTAGACTTTTGAAATAGTTTATTTCTAACAAGATTTTTTACAATAATATCGGAAAAGACTCTCTAACAAAATGTATGTTCCTATCATGCATAATTCGAAATAAATAATTGATTTTGCAATTCTGATGACATCACAGGAGGGTAGAATTACTTTAACATCTATGTTCAATGAAATATCTAGGTATGAAACAGATGGTGAAGATTTTGTGGTGTACAGTATTACGAGTTCATTAGGATTTAGGAATTATTTTATAAATTTTATTTTTTTTAATGATCAAGAATGTTGATCCTCTCTGATTGTTCCTGGCGATCGTTTCTGCTAGGTAGCGCCCAGAGTGGGTTTTACCTAAATATTAATTTTGGAAGGTTTATTCGAGATTTTCCTCTTGACCAATCACCAATTATAAGCCAATCAAATTGCAAGATTTGTCAGCAAGTCAAATTCAATGCAGTTAAGGTCTTTACCAAAATGACTGATTATGTAGACAATTACTACATGTATCAACTACAACGCATAAAATCTAAAATACATGTGTCCAGGCGTTGACTATTGAAATATTGTTATACTGTGTTTAAATGCATATGTTACTATTTACCTCTGGCATATCCAGGGGTCCGTGTTGGCCCTACTTTTAATTTTGTATTCTTTATAGGAATTATGATATTGTTCAATGTTCGTTGTTTTCACCATTTGTTAAGAAAAAAAATATTGTGAAAACTGTTGTAAAATTCTTGATCATTAAGTAATACAGTCAGATCTGATGTTGGTTATACGGGCCTGGTCAAGCATTGGTTCACTCTGCCACCGAATAAATACTTGACCAGTCTATATAGTCATAAATAGACTGAATCAAATGTCAATAATTGCATATCAGTACAAATATACCTGTTGCTAAATTGTGACGTCATGAAATGACTTATATGATAACTTATATCATTACAGATTTAACTGTTTTGCGGAAATCCTGAATTTTCTATTAAAGCAGTTATATTATAGTTTATTTTTAATAAGGGGCATACTATTGTCACTTTACATACTTTGGATTCTGGAAATTATATCCGTTATTGTTGAGCAGTTCAAATGAAAGGTGAAGATAGCAAACAGTGATCAATCTCATAACTCCTAACAAAATAGAGAGTTGGGCAAACGAGAACCGCTGGACACACCAGAGATGGGATCAGGCACCTAGGAGGAGTATACGCATTCCCTGTCGACCGGTCACGCACGCCATGAGCCCTATATTTTGATCAGGTAAACGGAGTTATCCGTAATCAAAATTAGTGTGCCAAGAACGGCCAAACAATCGGTTTGAAATACGTCAAATGCTATGAATGGCTCTTTGCAAAAATGTAGAACTAAATTAGTAGTGACGTAAGCTCTACGTAGCTGAATTTAAGGAGATAACATTTTCTTTCAAATAATCTAGCTTGTAATTCCTGAAATAATGGAGGTTTAGTTTCCATGTTTAGTAATTACTAGAGAGAGAGAGAGAGAGAGAGAGAGAGAGAGAGAGAGAAGGGTGGGGCAGACAGAGACAGAAAAACACAGACAATAGACTCTGAGATAGAAAGAGCAAACAGAAAGAGACAGACAGAATGCAAAATATACTTATTTACATTTTCATAGACTACTTGTCTCAAGAGGACCGTGATCTTTTCATTTTCATTTAGAGGGCTACTAAGTATCGCATTACAATCAAACAAGCCCTCTTCACAAAATGATAGAAAGTATTGTCGCTGAGTTAAAGAAACTTCAAAATTAGTGAATTTGTGATAGAACAAACCGAATCCGTTAGTGTAAAATCAGATACAAAATCTCTGATATTGTGTCAAGTATGCAATAACGTTAAAATATAATACCGCTACAAATAATCGATACTACAGAGAGTCATTTCAAAATTGACAAACTCATAACAGTATATATGAATTATAATTTGGTGACCATATGTTGTTACGTTCAATACCTGAACAAAACACAGTACACCACTAACAACGCCATTATACTCAGTCAATTTTCATAATTTTGAATCTTACTGTCGAAATAACACAGGATTCTCTTAGATATATTTTATTTGAAGATGGGGTGAATTAGGCGAAAAATAAGCCTATTCATGAATGGGAGCCGGTCGCGAATTGGAAGTTTAAAATCCGCATTTTTACAATAGATAAAGTACCGTACTAAAAGGCTGTCCAAAATATTCAGAATTCAAAACAAATATATAGATCATACTTCAAAGAAGAGAATTTAATCAAAAGCATCATCAGAATTTATTTCAGTCAGCATCATGTATTGTGATGATCAGAGAAAATTCAGATGAATATGTTAGAACTCTTTTATGCATTGAAAATCAAGAAAGGTTATCAGCCAATCAAAATCAGTCTAGGTAGTATATAAAGAGCGCAGTCACTGCAGTTCCTCACTTCGTTGGTAGAAGACAAGCTGAAAACAGCTTAGGTTAGACAGGGATTAGACGTGGCTGAACAAGCTTTTCTTTCCCTATCTCCCTAATAATAAGGACAATCTTTATAATAGAAGATACATACTTAGTTAAGTGAGCCAGCATCTGAATCAACAAGTTTTTCCATCCCATTTAGAGTTTTTTTATTAGCTAAGAATCATTGCTCCGTCTCAAAGTTGTAATTGATTGTTTTATTATTTTTGTCTCTTTAACGGTTCTCAGAAGTTATCTGGGCTTATCCCACGAATCAGAACAAATCATTTTTTGAGCAGTTAGCTCAGTTTAAATTGTGGAAAATAGTTTTACTTTAGTGTATTATTATTTATTGTATTTGAATAATTTTGGTAAATTCGCTCGGTTACACGTCACAGTATATCAGACATTAAGCGGTTTTTAACACGCACACATAATTACACTGATGCCTGGAGTACCTAAGTTACCAAATGACACTGTATATATGCGCGCAACATTCAACAGTAAATGCTCCGCATTTCTATTGACACATTAACTGATGTGAATAAGAAACCTCAGATGTTTTGTGGTGTAAATTAAATGTGGAATAGCGTTTTCTGTACGGTGCAGTATTAATGCTTTGATTTGGATTCAGTTTTTCCCCCAACAAATATTTTAAACAGCATTTGCAACCTACTGGTACTAATATACTGAATATGATAAAGGCATTAGTTCTCGTCTCTTCTGACATCGGTTTTACAGTTACAGAACGCACATTTGCTTCTAGATTTCCCAGCAAATACAAATGGGACAGAAACAGACACTTGATTTGCTTTTGTTTTTGTACTGAACTGTAAGTTCATTGTGCCTTTTAGACAGTCTACACTGGTTGCATATTTGGCTTTTGTCATGATCTCTTCAAGTAATAACTTCTTAAGCATTGTTGAAATTGTTCTCTTTAACTTTCCTTTAAGTTGTTTACGTAAACAACATCCAAACTTCACAGGAGGCTCCATACTTGTTTACATTTATTCACTAGCTGCATGTTGAAATCAATTACTTGGTACCGTATAAGTTTTACATTATGACCCCTGGGTCGAGGCCTCTGCTGGTGGACTCTTAGTCCCCGAGGGTTTCTACAGCCCAGTAGCTAAGTACTTCGTTACTAGCTTGAAAATACGGATGTATATTTAATTGCTGTTATAAAATTTAGAAATTCATTTCAAAATTAAGGATTATCTCCCTCATGCATAGTTCTTATCCTTGGACGAATTTGGCTCCACTTTTTTGGCACGCTGGTTTTGGCTATATTTAGCTCTAAAACTTCATAGTTATTTCGGATTTCAAACATTTCGGTTGAGCATCACTGAAGAGACATTATTTGTCGAAATGCGCATCTGGTGCATCAAAATTGGTACCGTATAAGTTTTACAATGTGATTGTCATTAAGACTGCATAAACTTAGCATGCTAAGAGAAAACTTGCCATAAAATACCAGAGACAAATAGATATAGGAAGTCTAATAATTCATTAAAAATAAATAGGTAGGAAAAATTGGTATTCGAACCACAGATATATATGCAATCTGGGCCTATCCAAAACTTCAATGAGACCGTCGCTATACCACCTCGGTTATCCATCCCATGGAGAATTTCCAAATTTCAAGCTATCAGAAGTAATTTTTTTCATAGAATGGGTCTCGTCTCCATACTTTTATTTACAAAACATTTTACACCTGGACATGTACAAACATACATTACTCAGTCCCAATGGAGACTTGTCCAACACAATATGAAAATCTGCTTGGAAAAGTCGAATTTACTGTTATTTTGTGCGTTTTTTGCGTATACGTGATTTTGATTAGGGGTTTTCAATGTTCCTTTGAAATGGGCACGTCGAAAAAGCATTTTTGGAAACTATGGATTGCTTGCTATAACTAGAATGCAATTTTTTTCTTTTTCTGGAGAGTTTCAATTTTAACTTTGATACTTGTCCTTCTGTGGGTTCTCGACTCGATAAAGTCACCCATCTTCTTTGCACAAATGAATGCCAATGACCACACAATCTAATTCAAATCAGACTTCTTAGATCCGCGCCGTATACTCTGCGTAAAAATTATTGTAGCGATTGTGAGCGTATCTTAGGATCCTTTGTTCGGCGCTTACGGCCTTTGAGCAGAGAGGGATCTTTATTGTGCTACACCTGCTGTGACACGGGACCTCGATTTTTGAACATTTCCTTTTGGATGACCAGAAGAAGCTGAGGCGCCAACTGGAGAAGAAAAACCGGGAGTTGGAGAGCGATGATCTGTCTCATCCGAAGGACCGCCCCATTTAGTAGCCACTTATGATAACTGTTTTGATGTAGTGAGTTACATGTACAATATTTCTATCAAAATGTTCTGTAAATATTCCTTACTCATAGTAAGAAATTGCACGGTAGAGTAACGGTGCAGTCAGCCGAATTCAAATGGACTTTAAATAGAATGGGACGACTATATATACATGTATATAGTACAACGTTGAAATTTTGGGAATTTCCATTTTCTGTTTCATCCGATGCAGGAAGTCACAATAGACCGAGGAGGAAAATTCTTGTTTTTTGAAGCATTTACGCATCGAGATACACTGTACTTGAAGTTTAATAATCAGCGATTAATTTAAAAACGCATTAAAATTTTTAATTGATTTAATCATTATAACTATCTGCCCAATAAACCGTAAGTGTAACCAATTTTCACTGTGAGCCTGGAAATGAACTTCGACAGAGAATTTCAGCATGCACTCATCAACGGAGAATACCACCAGGTATGAGGCTTGAAGTTTACTAATTACAAATGTGTGTTTAACTCCTTCTTTGACATGATCAATGGTGGATTTTTCGTTACAGTGTGTCACTCTGAGTTTCAATTTATATATGTATAAAAGACATGGGCCAAACTGGAGAGAGATGGGGATTAAGGTAAGATGCAGCGCAGACCATTAGTTCTAGAATACTGGCGGGAAATCTGCCGACATATCTACAATAGTAAAAACCTGTCTAATGTGACGTTAAACAACAACCAAACAAAGCTATGACGTTTGTTCAGGCGAAATTTAAAACATTGTCGAAGAGGTGTCCAGTCAAAAAAAAAACCAGAATGCCCAGCTCAAGAAAATGGATTTCTGAAGCGAGTAAAGAAAGATTATAAGGAATTTTTTTTCCAGCTAATGTACAATATTCTTAACGAACATAGTGTTATACAATTATTTGGCAATCTTAAGAGATGTTTCTTGCGACTTAATTTTCTGTGGACAAATACGAAAGGTTTCTTGTTTATCAAAAGATACGAGTCTATTAGACTGAATATTCCTATTCAAGAAAGAGTATCTATGACGTAAGAATGGTCACTATTCAGAAAGAATCTCTATTACTGAAGAAGGGTCCCTATTTAGATAGAATCTCTATGATTGAATATTCCTATTTTTTAAATACAATTTCTATCACTAAATATCCGTATTAACAAAGAATCTCTATGACTGAAGGAAGATTCCTATTTAGAAGGAAACTCTTGTTGAAGACGGATCCGTATTTAGACAGAATCTCTATGACTGGAGAGTGATTTTCATTCAGAAAGAATTTTCGTGAGTAAAGAAAAAAATGAATTTCTTTGAATGACGAATGATTCCCACTACGAAAAAATGGTCTCGATATTATTTTTGATTTCCAAACTTCAAGATCACCAGTTTACAGTTGAAACAAAATAGTTTCCAAATTGTTTTAGATATATTTTTAAAAACACTATCCGAGGTTTAGCAATAAACTTTCTTTCTCCACAGAATGACCTCAATCTATGTTCAAATCATAAGGTCAAAAGTCAGCAACTTCGATAGCAAACGTTTTGGAGTATATCTCTGGTATTACATGTACATTGTAATTCAGCAATGGAACTTTCTAAGAATTCTGATGATAATTCTTCGTGTGAAGAAACACAAGGGAGATAACTAAACCTGTAAGAGACACCCATGTACTGACTCGCTAGTAAATTGTAACGCAAAACCGGTGAATTCCATCTCTATATGGTATTCAAATCTTTTTGATGCAAGGTGAAGATAACGAACAGTGATACATTTTAATTCATTGATGCAAGTATACATGTACTCTTTTTATATTTATAAACTAGAAATTATAAAGTAATTCCCTAAACAATGCGAAGATTACATTATATTCATGTATTCATTCATTCACTTGTTGATATACCTATTCAAATGGTGGTATACATTTCAGGTACAGCCGGTGGAGTGGTTGTGTATGGTTATATCTCTCCTGTTGGTATCAATAGGATTTCTAGCAGTATTGCTCATTATTTTCACGATGGATATTGTCTCCTATTCGTTTGGGGAACGTGGCATTTTCAAAGAATTAGCATTTGTATTCCGAAGATAAAACGAGGGACGAGCACAATTAAGTGTACCTTTTGCTGGAACTAGATGGGTATATATGTAGAATCTAATTAACTAAATGGGTATATATGTACAATCTAATTAGCGGTGCGATAGAATGAATCAACTCATTGACGTCAACGTTGAGTTGTAAATCAACATGGTTCCAATGAGTTAATTCAAACAGATGAGAAATGTCAATATTGTGTTCCAAAATTGTACCTTAGATCCCAGGTTGAAACTTGGAGCTTCCTCGCCAATATAAGACTCTTTTAGCTGTCTAGATTTGCTCATCTCTTTCGACAAAATACGGAGATTCCTTTGCACATGTACATAAAGCTTGCAATATTATAAATGCTAACTAGGGGATGATTCATACGTGTCTAGAAAGATTCTCTAGAACCGAGTTTTCCTATTCAGAAAAATATATATCTGATTGAATATCCACATGACTGAATAATTCTATTTAGAAAGGTTACTATGACTGAATATCCTTATTTAGAAACAGTCTCTGTGACTGAATATCCCTATTCAGGAAGAAGGATGATTCGTCTTGAGAAAGAATTTTTATGATTAAAGAAAGATCTGTATTTGGAGGAATGTCTATGTCTGAGAGTTGATGCATATTTAGAGAGAATCTCTGATTGGAGCGTGGTTCTCGTTAAAAAAAAAGGTTCCATTAAAAGGATAGCCCCTAGTCAGAATAAGTTTCATTTCGTAGTAGCAGTTAGGCCATTTTATCGTAGGAATTTGTAATATTCTATTGTAATAGTTTATGATATTTTATAGAATAAATATTTGATATTCTGTGTTAACAGTTTATAATATTCTGTAGTAGGATTTCATGATATTCTGCTTCATACTCAGATATTTGATTGAACATAGATGATAACGGCAGACTAACAACTCAACTTTTTAACAAATGGAATGACTTCAGCTTCGTCAACTTCCCATATTTATGTAGCCATGTTCCATTATCACCTGCGTTTGGTGTTTATGTCTCTCAGCTGATTCGATACTTAAAAACACGATTTTAAACGAGGTTGTTGAAACCCTTGCACCATCTACTCAGTAACATGCCTCGATTTAAAAACCGATCATACGCAAAACAAGCTCTTTCGTATCGAATCAGTTGAGAGATATAAACACCATATGCAGGTAATAATGTATATAGCCAATGAGTTACTGTCTGTCATCCACCTCTTTTCTTCACCTATTCCAGGTGCCGCCTGTGACTTATGAGACGTCTGTGATTTATGAGACACATTCCTTTCCGTGCTGGGCACCCAGAACAAACATCGTCTTAATCCGTCGCCCTTTCCTTGCTAAAATGCTTCATCCACATACCTATTGAATTTTTAACAATTCTTTTATCGCCACGAACTTTATGCAGATTTCTGTATATTTCCGTATGGGATTTTCCAAGTTTTATGTAAACTTAATAATTGTTCTATGCTCAAGTACGACGGAATCATCTATACTTAATTGGTATGAAAGACACCAGACAGCATTTTACCAGTGACAGGTTGTATTGGTAAATTAGATCGTTATAACAGCCATAAAATTGGCTAAATCCTGCCTTTAAACAAGACTGTTGAAATCCCTGTAATATCAACTTCTTTTACAGTAGCCTGCCTCCATTTAGAAACTGACCATACTCAGAATAATCTCTTCTGTATCGAATCAGTCGAGAGACATGAACATCCTATGTAGATCAGTGGGTCAAATGCTGTCCGACTTGTTTCATACCGATTATTAGGCCGTTCTTGGCATACTAATTTTGACTACGAAACTGAAGCCATCATGTTTGTCATAAAGTTAAGTTGTAATTTTTCCATTTCCATTTATGTTGAATATAATATCTAAGTACGAAGCAGATGTGGAAGACTCTGTGGTGTCTTTCATTTCGAGTTCACTGGGATATATCGAATGAATGAATGAAAATGATTGTCAATAAGTAAAATGTCGATAGATCTAAATGTCGAGTTGAAGGCCACTGCAAGAGGATTTTTTCTTCTCATGTAGAAGCTTTTGAATATATTTTGCCTCGTAAGAATATACAAAAAAGATCAGCTAATAAAGGAGCCCAATTCATGCCCATTGGAATTCCAAGAGATTGTTGGAAGGCCTGATCACAAAAGACTACGAAGATATTACCAATGAGGAACTGCAGCATCTTTTTTAATATCTACTTCAGAGTACCTATTCCCAACCTGTTGAATGATGGTTCTACCCGTGGTCACCGTTATAATATTATAAAGATTATATAATGGCTATCACTGGTCACCCATTGGTGTAAATGTCATAAAAGAGTTACCTCTGGTCACCCATTGATGAAAGGGTTGTAAGGGTTACTTCTGGTAAACCATTTATGTAAATGTCATATAAGGGTTACCTCTGCTCACCCATTGATGTAAATGTCATATAAGTGTAACCGGGTGGAATAATAACATGAACTCCGGTGTTGTGGGTTGTATCTTTATTGTGGCAATGTAATTAAAAGTTATTGATGTCTGACCCTGAAATGCAATCAAAGTTATTGATACAAGAACAATAACTCTGCATAAGAATTTTACAATCAAGGTCCTTATCAAAATATTAAAAGATAGTTTGAAATACATAGAAAATATAAATTACAATAATTTCTTAAATCAATAAGCTTTCCCTAAGTTTAGCATGAATAAGCTTATCATAATAAAGAATTTATGGTATATACAAACTGAATAAATTTTAAATAATAGGTAATTCATGCTAAATTGGTAAAGTACATGAATTGAACTAAAAGAATACTGACTATAAATCCTTTAACAATTTGCAAATGTAATACTAAATTTATAACATTTCCACAATTAACCTTACCTCCCATGAGGTGCAAAGTTCGACGCAGATATAAACTAATCCTCCTACTCTATTGTATGTGTTGTTCTAAATGTAATAAAATAGATATTTACTGTAGATGTATAATTTACTGCATGAATGAATATTTATTCTTAAGAATACTTTAAACTTTCAAAGTGTAATGCATTCATTCTCTCCTCTAAAAGTTAAACACATTAATTTCAATCTTATTTAATCATATATTAGTATGTTATATATCAATTATTTACAAAACTTACAAAGATCGTTCATTCCCTCATATTGGCTATCATTCAAACATTCACTCAGACAAGATAAAGTAGTGAAAATAAAGAAATAGTGCATCCCAAGTTGAACACCAACCTGCTAATATGTGAGGCCTTCCGATGTTCCCAGAATTTTATGACAGAAATGACAATTTCTTCCCAGATTTTAGGACAGAAATGACAAAGTTTTTCTCAAGGAGAATTTCTACCCAGATTTATCAAATAAAATGACAAAAAAATTTCTCTACTGGAAAACTTATACCCAGATGTTTATAATAAAATTGACGAAGTTTATATAGGAGAACTCGTACCCACATTTAAATAACAAAGTTTTCTCCAGGACAACTCGTACCCATATATTGATGAGTACGACTTCTCTCGGAGAAATCGTATCCGGATACGAGTTCTCTTGGAGAACTTGGTTCTCCCTCCAGGAGAACTCGTACCCAAATGTCTGGGTACGAGTTCTCTTGGGTACGAATTCTCCAAAAGTCGTACGAATTATCCTTCTGCGCGCGAGTTGACCAAATTTTACTTTCACTTTCGTTTTGATTTTCTTGTTCGTTCACTGAACGAATGATGGAGCAAAGCAGCGCTTGTGAAATGTATGTCGATTTAATTTCAAGTGTCTCTTTTATATAATATTGATAGAAGTTGTTACTAAATTCAATTTACAGTCATCTGTATTTAGTCAGATGTGTTCGGCAATGTATAAACACAGATGTAATTTAGTAAAACTTTCTTCATCATTTTAGATGTCAGAAAGACCAAGCTAAGTACACGTGTCCACGGTGTAATACTAGATACTGTGGACTGTCTTGTTACCGAGATAAAAGTCACAGTGAGTGTTCAGAGGCGTTCTATAAAACATGTTGTATGGAGGCCTTAGGGAATCGCGATGTCAGGTAAGCTTGCTGTATGAAAACCTTGGAAAATCACAATGTCAGGTAAGCTTGCTGTATAAAAACCCTAGAGAATCACAATGTCAGGTAAGCTTGCCGCATGAACATATCAGGTTGGGAACACTTCCCCTATAGCGAGATATTCTCACTAAAACGCGATTATCCCTCTCTAGGGAGAAATAAACATTACCATAAACAGGTGTTTTTGGCGTCTTTGTTGAAAATGATGGCAAATCCTGTGCAACGCTGAATAAGTGCGACACACACTAAACATGAAGCGAATTGTTTCTATGAAATTGACAACATAGTGAAGAAATTTCATATTAAAGTTGCTGCATAAGAGAGAAGCAGTCTGAAATCCAATACACATTGTGAGCGTTTTCGTTTTGATTAATATATTTGCAGAAGTATCACACATTTTAGCACTTTTTCTTCTTTTCACGTGAAACACGAAGAGATGTTTTCCACGGGTGTTTTTCTCCTTTGTACGGGATATATTTACTCTCGCTAGAGAGGGATAATCGCATTTTAGCGAAAATATCTCACTATAGGGGAAGTGTTCCCAACCTGATGATCAAAACCCTAGAAAATCACAATGTCAGGTAAGCTTGCTGTATAAAAACTCTAGAGAATCGCAATGTCAGGTAAGCTTGCTGCATGAGCATGATCAAAACCCTAGAAAATCAGGATCACATGTTACTTACCTCAACCTACCTTTACATTTATAGTCCTTTTTATACAAATGAGAATCTACAAAAAATAAAGTAACTGATGATTATTTTAATTTAAAGTCAATAAATTCATACTGAGGCTCGATTCTTATAACGTGAAACATAGTAAACGCAGATGCCGAAAGTCTTAATTGCATTCTCACTATGACAGTACATGGACTGTGAATATCAAATTTACACTAATATTGATCTAGCGCAAGGGCAGCTAGGCAGTCCGAATATTTAGGTGATTTGTTCATAAGGTAAACTACAATTAAATAGATGATGTTATTCTGAGACTCACAGTATTTCAGAATAAGCAGAACTGTGTCCACTATATCACAATTACTGCACAATTGTCATTAGTTCATGTTAAAATGATTAATTTTGTATATATTTTAATGTGATAATCCACGTCAAAATGCACATACCGGTATCATTATCTTAGAATAATGATTGAACAAAGTCATGCATGTGGGATTTATGCTACAATATCTAGCGTATGCCCTTATGCTGAAGCCATTTTGTTGATATTTCGTATGTAGTAAGCAATACATAACGTCATAATGTGATGTCTTAGTCAAACATACACGGTGCATGTTACATACAACAAATACTTCCAGTGCATATGCTCAGAATATTTACCTTGATATCTTTTAATGGATGTAATCTGCATTTCAATCATGAGTTTATTTGCATAGAAACACCTATGCTTAGGACAGTATAACTTAATCAGTAGATTATCATCTGGAGTCACAAAAAATATGGGTCGGGTGGGAGGATTTTATTTTTTAATTTTTATTTCCTGAGAAAAAAAATTAGTGACAAAAGGCATCACACAAAGGGTTAATCAAGTTAACATTCAAAGAATCCTTGGTAGAAGATATTAAACCAACATTCTGTGACTTTAATCATTCACTCATGTCACTGGGAAGCAAGTTTGTTTGAAATTGTAATTATTGCGAAAATAAAAAAAAATCGGGGTTGGTCCTTTTTTGAGGGGCGGGCGGGGATGACAATCTATCTATTAATTTTAATTGGCCTTAGCCTTAACTCACTTGTGATTCTCTAAGGTTATAACAAAGAATACATCGATTTCGAGATATGTACGTCCATTGGCAAGTTATTTCCCTTTGGAGAACTCTCGTACATAATAAGTCGTGAAGCAATTTGTTTACACATGGGACTGGGACAAATTTTTATCCCTGGATAAGTGAACCAGCTCAGTAAGTTTCATCACACAAATTCGACTGATATGCAAACTAAGTAAATGATTAGTATTCAGGGAATAATTAAATACATGGTATTCTTATTATATAACGTTAAATTGCGTTGCTCGTACGTATCATATCCAGGAAATTTGTGTTTATGTTTCCACTTTAGTAAAATATTTATTTCATTTTGATAGACAAGTATTTTGTATTTCCTACATATACATTATACCCACTGATTATTTACAGAGAAGCTACTTTTAATACATTCTATCATCTTCACCACTGACTATAGGTCCACTCTGTTCCACTTCGGCATTAAAAGTTCCACTAAATGCACCTCGTACACAGAAGAGCTTTTATCTCATAACTGGCGTATTTAGCATACAACAAAATATAACTTTACAGAGAATCAAACGGATTTTTGTTTTCCTAGTTGCATTAATGATATGGTCATGAAATCCAGGGATTTCTGTAGAGGACCGAAATTCGGACCCATTCCCAATGCTGAAAAGCAGGTGTTTTTCCCAAAATGATGCCTAAAAATTCCCAAATGATATGCTTTGATGAGAATATACCATGAGAGGCCATCCAACCTTAGTGCCACTGTTGCAAAAAAATTTGTGACAGTTTTTTTTTTCTCTGCCAGAGACTGGAAATTAAAACTTGTTTAAACCAGCCACAATGATAATTAATTAAATATCAAACGGTTAACTTTTTGCTTGTTTTTCTTATTTATTTGTTTGAAACAAATGTCCCAATTTCCATCAAATATCGCTATTTTCCCCAAACTTGAAGGCCCTGGCCCCTGGATTCAAGGGGTTAAAAAATCCCTGAAATCGTATAACTGAAATTATGTCCTTTGATTGCCATCATGTCTTTAAAAATTAACTTTTCCCATCTTTACACCTCAGCTACCTGAACTTAACTGAAATTTCTAAAGTAAATTTGAAGCTTCCATACTAATATATGGGCTGCCCCTTTAGGGGGGGGACAGCTATGTATTTTGAAAAATTACCATGGATACAGATGGAAAACCCATAAAGGCAAAGGGATGAACATGCATGATGAAATATTGGTTTTTGACAAGATTAGTAACTAAGGGACATAACCCTGGTTTACTGCTGATACGTCCATTGGTGTGTGTGTTTATATGTGGATGAGATTACATGAAAACTACGAGTTGGCTTTTGCCCATATTTCACAAAGTAACACTTGATGACAGGCGAGAGCTGATTAAATTTTGGGAGCAATCAAGATAGTCAGTTAAATAAGAGATAACTCTTACTTTGACGATTTTGACGATCGAGATGTAGGAGCCTTAGCAGGGGTATGCCGCCTCTGAAGTTCTGAACACTCTTTGTTGTTTGAAGAACCGAGATAAATCATTGTTAGCACTCTCTCCGTGTATAGTACATTCACATGGATTTACACTGTATGAGGGTCAGCTGTGCGTTTATGATATTGTAGGAAGCTAAACATGATAGCTAGCAGTTGTTTAGAATGTGACCTTTGTAATGTTTACGTATGGTATAATGGCATAATTTTTTTTTCAGCTCTGAAGAAAAACAGAAAATGTTGGAAATGCTGGATCGATTAGAAAAAGAGGAAGCTGAAAATTCTGATGGTCAGTCTGATGAAATATTCAGTTTTAGCAACCATCAGTCTGTAAAATAGATTTAGTTAAACCATCAGTTTGATTGTGTGTATCCATGGTATTAATTAGTTACAATGTATGAATGTAAAAGGTTATCATTTTATCAAATCATTTCTTGTTACTGTACATGATTTGAAGATCTGAAATCCACAAGCTATGTTTACTGTTGTAGGTTTACTGTTGTAGGTTTACTGTTGTAGGTTTACTGTTGTGTGTTTACTGTTGTAGGTTTACTGTTGTAGGTTTATTGTTGTGTGTTTACTGTTGTAGGTTTACTGTTGTAGGTTTACTGTTGTATATAGACTGTTGTAGGTTTACTGTTGTATATAGACTGTTGTAGGTTTACTGTTGTATATAGACTGTTATATATAGACTGTTGTAGGTTTAATGTTGTAGGTTTACTGTTGTAGGTTTACTGTTGTATGTTTTCTGTTGTGTGTTTACTGTTGTATATAGACTGTTGTAGGTTTACTGTTGTATATAGACTGTTGTATATAGACTGTTGTAGGTTTACTGGTGTGAGTTTACTGTTGTAGGTTTAATGTTGTATGTTTACTGTTTTAGGTTTACTGTTGTGTGTTTACTGTTTTAGGTTTACTGTTGTATGTTTAATGTTGTAGGTTTGCTGGTGTGAGTTTACTGTTGTAGGTTTACTGTTGTGAGTTTACTGTTGTTTGTTTACTGTTTTAGGTTTACTGTTGTAGGTTTACTGTTGTAAGTTTACTGTAAGATTTGGATAACTTATTAAAGTGAAAGTAGAGCTACTGAAAAATTTGATCATTTCAATTTTTCCTTGTAGAAATGGAAGAAGAACTCTTGGATCGCTTGACTGGACTCAATCTCGGTAACTGCCCAGCTATTGTGTGCATTGTTTCTCCAATTTTTTATAGCTTTATCTCATAACTTGCCATAAACAATTATATTATGTCGTTACATAGACCCGACTCTGCTTCTGTTACAGATACAGACTCAGAGCTAATCTGGAGCAGACTAACTGAAAAAGAGCAAGCTCAGTTCAATAGAATGGCTGAGGATGGTCGCCTTGGTAACCTCGTGGAAGTTTGGACTCCATGGTGGGATGTTAAGGTCGGTAAAGACTGAAGAGTTTAGAAATTTAATCTGAATTATACATGTATCTCGTCACTGTCTGGTGTACATGTTTCAAAATCTCAATTATATCTCAGCACTGTCTGGTGTACATATTCCAAAATCTCAATTATATCTCGGCACTGTCTGGTATACGTATTCCAAATTCTCAATTATATCTCGGCACTGTCTGGTATACGTATTCTAAAATCTCAATTATATCTCGGAGCTGTCTGGTGTACGTGTTCCAAAATCTCAATCTCGGCACTGTCTGGTATACACAGTGGAACCCCGTTATTACGTTTCGCATTTTGTCGCAATAAAATAACGTAATATCGGGGGCAACGTAAAACCAAATGTATTAAACTTAATGAAATTACATTTAATTATCTAATAAAAAAACATTGATCAACAATTGACTCATATAATGAAAAGACTTATCTTTATCTTTGCAAGAAATATACAAAAATAGGAAAATGGACAGTTCAAATCACAACTGACCAGTATTTACCAGTATTGACCACTTGGGGAGTATTGACCAGGATGTTTAAAACCACTGGTTTAACCTGGGGCAGTTTTAAGTTCCCAACCCTGAGCCTCAGTTATATCTCTGTGTTGTCTGGTGTACCTGTTTCAAAATTTTGTAAGCCTCAATTCAATCTGCACTATCTCTCATAAATCTCTCATAAAATTGAAGGGGCTTATGCATTTAGTTTGGATTTCATTAATGTTCAAACTTATGTGATACAATGTATGGTTTCATTTGCAAAATTCATGTTTTTCTAGTTGACAGTGTGATTTGTAACAAAGTTACACAAATATTTGTCTTGGTGCAGAATTCAATGACAAAAATAATATGTCCATGAAATCCATGAAACTTGAAACACCGTAGAATAATTACTTCAATATCAAATGTTTTTATGCTCTGTTGTGTCTGTCTGAGATCATATCTCCTAAACCTTTCTTCAGACAAAAACTTTTGCCCTATGGTCTCTCAAGGTCATTTTGGAAAGGTCAAGGTCACTCAGAACATAATTTTTTTTATTTCAACAATCAGCATTTTTAATATAAAAGTTCCTTATTTCAACAGATTTTGAACAAGTATTGATCGTATATCGCACAAATAGGTAAAAGTGAAATGACTTTTAGACGAAATCCATTTGCAAAGGTCAAGGTCACTCAATATATATATATATATATATATATATATATATATATATATATATAAAACACAGAAATAGCAATGAACTCTTAAATGAACATAACTGCCCTAAGTGAAGAAGTATTCAATATAAAGCACAGAAAATTTCACTTTATTTGGATACCCACTTCTGCCCCTACCCGGGGTTGAACTCATGACCTGCGAACCAAATCTCCTAGCAGCATGCGATCAGCGCGCTAGACCGCTCGACCATCTAGGCAAGTAAAAAAACTTGCTTTCGATGACGATGGAATTCTCGCCACGCTGTCACACGCTACACGGTCATTGAGAATGGAAATGGGATACAGTTATTTAACGTACATTTAAGAGGATCATACATGATACACATTGCATTCGAAATATTTAATATAAAGCACAGAAATAGCAATGAACTCTTAAATGAACATAACTGCCCTAAGTGAAGAAGTATTTAATATAAAGCTGATCGCATGCTGCTAGGAGATTTGGTTCCACAGGTCATGAGTTCAACCCCGGGTAGGGGCGGAAGTGGGTATCCAAATAAAGTGAAATTATCTGTGCTTTATATATATATATATATATATATATAAAACACAAACAAACACCCAACCTTACGTTTACCCTTAGGATCTAAACGATACATGTGATAATCAATTAATTAATATATAAAGCACTAAATAATCACAACTAGGTACTGAAAATTTTCGCCCCAGCCCAGGGTCGAACCAGCGACATACGGCACCCACCGCCTACCAAGATTGTCAAACCAGTGCGTAAGTCCACTCGGCCACAACGGCTTCCCTAAAAAAGGAAGTTTTGTTATGCTCCTAAAGCGCTACTTATACACACTGATGCAATCTCACACAGTCGCTGTGTCATTCAGTGTTTAAGATATTTTATAAGGAGAATGGATCTCTCGATGCAATTGTATAGAATATTTAATATAAAGCACAAACAAACAATTATATTAGGGAAGTCGTTGTGGCTGAGTGGACTTACGCACTGGTTTGACAATCTTGCTAGGTGGTGGGTGCCGTACGTCGCTGGTTCGACCCCGGGCTGGGGCGAAAATTTTCAGTACCTAGTTGTGATTATTTAGTGCTTTATATATATATATATATATATATATATATATATATATATATATAATCATTGTTTGAATGACTTTTGGACAAAGGTCATGCAGGGTCATTTTGTAAAGGTCAAGATCACTCAGAACATATGCCTTGTATGTGAAGAAATCCTCATTTCAACAATATTTCA
Source organism: Ostrea edulis (assembly GCF_947568905.1). NCBI lineage: Eukaryota > Metazoa > Mollusca > Bivalvia > Ostreida > Ostreidae > Ostrea > Ostrea edulis. The sequence goes on along the minus strand of NC_079165.1, from coordinate 23,066,228 downwards.
ACAGTTATTCAGCTTTGTGAGAATGACTTTTGGACAAAGGTTACTCAAGGTCATTTTTGAAAGGTCACAATCACTCAGAACATGTCTTTTATATGAAAAAAATAGCCAATTTAACTATATTTCAACAAAACCACTCCAAACTCAAAACATAGCTTGTATATGAAAAAAAAAGCATTATTGAAAGGTCAGGGTCACTCAAAACATATGACTTGTATATGAAAAAGGCCTCTACTTCAACATTTTTTCTTACACAAGTCTGGGATCATAATTCTGAGAACTAAACATTTTCTTTACAAATAGAAACATCTCTTTATCAAGTCATTCATCATATGAAGTAGTTCATTAGTTACAAACACTTTGAGGAGCATCCATCAGCTTTACTGACATTCTTGTTCTCAGTACTTCTAAATATTAGTGGATTGTAACAAAATGCATTTATTGCTAGTTAAATGGTATGTATACATTAAAAGGTATAACATACACTGTACAATATTTAAATTTGTTATTATTGTTAAAAAATACAATATGTAATATTGAATTTCTTATGGTAAATAATGATATTTTTTTGTTGTGAGTAAAATGATATAACACATAGAAACTCCAGCCATGTTTTTACTGATATTGTTTTATGCTGAAGCACTGATTTCCTAGTTTCCTGATCAGACGCCTTGTCATCACTTACTGATGGTCTTAATTGCCTTCTTATTTCAGAAAGAGAAGATCAGTGAAGTAGATGGCTTGAAGGCGAATCATGCTCCCAAGGTGACCCCGAAAATCCCAGACATCTCCAAGCTTCTCACGGTAAACACCCGTAAAGAATGCGTAAACAAATTCTGTATTGAAGTTTAATGTGTCCATGGGATCAGATTGATGATCTTACATTGAATTATTTTAAGGGAAGCACTTTCAGATAGGCTAGCAGCCTTTTAATTTTTTTTTACTGTCAATTTCAAGATATGGAAAATTGGAAGATTTTCATAATCAATAATCAGAAATATTCGAAAGGTCATAATTTATTAAATAATTGGAAAATTCAAAAACCATTTCCTTCATATCATCTCTTCATTCTATTGATATACAAAATTGAATTTGGTTTCAAAAGATTTTTGTTAATGATGATATACTGCATGTGTTAAATTTACTTCAATTTGCAAAATTTCAAACTGAATTGAAATAAACGAGGTGGTACACAAATATGCCGAGTGGCTGGGAATGACATCTTGTTAGTATTTGTATCATCATTCATTGTATACTGAGTGGCTGGGAATGACATCTTGTTAGTATCTGTATCATCATTCATTGTATACTGAGTGGCTGGGAATGACATCTTGTTAGTATCTGTATCATCATTCATTGTATACTGAGTGGCTGGGAATGACATCTTGTTAGTATCTGTATCATCATTCATTGTATACTGAGTGGCTGGGAATGACATCTTGTTAGTATTTGTATCATCATTCATTGTATACTGAGTGGTTGGGAATGACATCTTGTTAGTATCTGTATCATCATTCATTGTATACTGAGTGGTTGGGAATGACATCTTGTTATGTTCCCCAAACAAAGTTTGGGAACATATTGTTTTTACTCTGTTTCTTATTAAGGTCTTCCGTTTCCAACGGAAGACCTTCTAGTGATTCTACTGTTTATTATTATGTTTTTTTTCCCTTTCGTCTCCGAGACCGTTGGATGGATTTTCCTGAAACTTACACAGGTTATAGAGAACGATGGTACCTCGAGGCATTTTTTTCATTTTTTCAAAATTCACTTCCGGTCGCAAGATATGTCCAATTTTCGTCTTTTTACAAGATATTTTGTCCAGCGTTTTTCTCAGAAACGGTAAAAGATAGAGGCACCAAATTTTCAGAGATAATAGATCTCACTTTGTAGGCATGCAGTAGGGGGTTAAGAATGTCGTCCGTCACTTCCGGTCGTCACCGGAAGTGATTAAAGGAAACATGAATTTCAAACTTTTTTCTTTCAAATTGAAACCTATTTCGGTTTACTATATCTCGTTCTAATTCTCAAAAAATGTTGACACCACCGGAAGTTGAATCTTCAACTTCCGGTTATATCAAAGAAAACCTATTCATTCTCTCATTTTTCAGTGCCATAAATCTCGGTCATGAAACTAGTTAATGAGTTGAATTTTAAATATATAATAGTCACTATAAATGTCTAGAGTAACGTCAAATATTTTTGTAAAATTTACTTCCGGTCGGCAAATACGGCTTATTAGCTGTTTTCGTTGTCCAGCGTTTTTCTCAGAAACGGTAAAAGATAGAGTCACCAAATTTTCAGAGTTAATAGATCTCACTTTGTAGGCGTGCAGTAGGGGGTTAAGAATGTCGGCCGTCACTTCCGGTCATCACCGGAAGTGATTAAATGAATCATATATTTCAAACTTTTTTCTTTCAAACTGAAACCTATATCGGTTTACTAGGTCTGGTTCTAATTCTCAAAAAAATGTTGACCCCACCGGAAGTTGAAACTCCAACTTCCGGTTATATCAAAGAAAGACTATTCATTCTCTCATTTTTCAGTGCCATAAATCTCGGTCATAAAACAAGTTAATGATTTGAATTTTACATATGTTATAGACACTATAAATGTCTAAAGTAAATTTAAATATTTTTGAAAAAATTCACTTCCGGTCGTGAGATATAGGGTGGACATATTCAAACCTTGTGTTTTCAGTTTCTCAATAATGAATATAGATAGACGCTTGAACCTTGTAGAGTTGATCAACTAACATTAGTCCATTGTACACATACATTCAATTTTTTGTCCGTCACTTCCGGTCTATACCGGAAGTATTTGAAAAAATGTCGATTTTCCGATTTCTTCGAGTGATTTCTCAGAGATGGCTGAAATTTTCAGGAATAATGTCTTATGAAATGACCTTGCTATCATTATTTTTGTTTTTACAAAATTCACTTCCGGTCGGAAAATATGGCCGATTTTCTGTTTCTCCAAAGAAATTTTGTCCAGCATTTTTCTTGGGAAAGGTAAAATATAGGTTCATCAAATATTCAGGGATGATCAATCTCCGTTTGGAGGCGTGCAGTAGAGGGTTGAACATGTCGACCGTCACTTCCTGTCGTCACCGGAAGTGATGGAAAGAATCGCAAATTTCAAACTTTTTCCTTTAAATTGAAACCTATACTAGTTTATTAAGTCTCTTTCAAAGTGTCAAAAGAATATTGACTCTGTCGGTAGTCAAAACGACTACTTCCGGTTTCTTGATAAAATACCTTTTTAATTTTTGTCTCTTTGTTCCCATAAATCTCGCTTATATTTGAAGTCTTTCATATGATTTTCACATGTCTTTATAAAAGTATCAACTTCTAAAGTTTTGATAATTTTGGTTTTCAAAATTGACTTCCGGTCGGTAGTAACCTACTACTTTTTCTTTCTTAGGTTTACTTCTTTTTTTGAGAACTCTTTCAGATAGAGACGTGAAATTTTCAGGGAATATAGACAGTAAAGAGTCGCTGTCATTTATAGGAAAACGCATCTGAATAGTACTTCCGGTCATTACCGGAAGTTACGAGAAAGGAGTAAAAAGTTCGATAATACATTTCTTATTCATTGTTAAGGCTTATTTTCTGATGTATTTAAATGGTTTTCGTAGGAACAGAAACCTCTTTACCGGAAGTGGTCTAACGGAAGACCTACTCATTACTAGTAATGAGTTTCTAGTTATTATTATTATTCTTTTTCTCCGGTACTTTTTTGTCCGGTAGTGTTCTCAGAAACTACAAAAGGGATCAATATGAAACTTTCCAGGATGATAGTATAGCGTTTGTAGATGTGCATAGTGATAGTCATTTTGTCTGCACGTGCATGCACGCGCGCACACGTGCATTCCAATTTTGGTACAAAAAATGGAAAATCAGAATATTGAAGGAAGCGATATAAAACCTAAATAGGATGATAGTATATCATTTGTACATATGAAAAATAATAGTTATTTTGTCAGCACGTGCACGCATGCGCGTGCACGCGCATTACGAAATTTGTACACTAACTTTGGAATCAGTCTAACTTTTTTGTTGTTCATTGAAATGGCTTGAAATTCATATCATAGGTAGATATTGAGACCCTTAACTGATTTGCATGGTCAAAATTACCAATTTGCACGCGCATGCACGTGCGCTTCATTTTGATTGGATAATACTAAAACGTTTGTAACTATCTTATCTATGAAGCGAATGCGATGATATTCACAGCATATGTAGACAATATGTGTATCTATATATTGGTGTAGCAAAAAAACGCCCACGCGCATGCGCGTGCAACGTTTTTTAAATGTTCAATTTTTAAAGGACGATAACGTTTTTGTTTTTTGTCAAATTCTATTGATATTAATGGTTTAGATGTGTCTTGGTACTCCTTACAAATTGCTGTGGTTAGAATTACTGCTCAGCACGTGCATGCACGTGTGCTGAATTCTGATTGGACGATTTTAAAATCGCCATAACTTCCTTATATTTGGTGGAAACGTTATGAAATTCACACTGTGGGTATATGATACACATGCCTGTTGAACGACATCAACAAAAATTCGGATTCATACACGCATGCGCGTGTATGCGCGTGCAACGCTTTCTTTCATTTTTTGGTACTGAAATGACCATATTGAACTTACTACATGTAATTAAAGGCTAAAATAAAATGATTTTTCGCTATAAATTCACAAGTACATCACTTTTTAATTGGGGGAGGTTTGGGGAACATCTGTAACGGTCCCCGTTACAATTAGAACTAGTTAGTATTTATATCATCATTCATTGTATACTGAGTGGCAGGGAATGACATCTTGTTAGTATCTGTATCATCATTCATTGTATACTGAGTGGCTGGGAATGACATCTTGTTAGTATTTATATCATCATTCATTGTATACTGAGTGACTGAGAATGACATCTTGTTAGTATCTGTATCATCATTCATTGTATACTGAGTGGCTGGGAATGACATCTTGTTAGTATCTGTATCATCATTCATTGTATACCGAGTGGCTGGGAATGACATCTTGTTAGTATCTGTATCATCATTCATTGTATACTGAGTGGCTGGGAATGACATCTTGTTAGTATTTGTATTATCATTCATTGTATACTGAGTGGCTGGGAATGACATCTTGTTAGTATCTGTATCATCATTCATTGTATACTGAGTGGCTGGGAATGACATCTTGTTAGTATCTGTATCATCATTCATTGTATATTGAGTGGCTGGGAATGACGATCTTGTTAGTATCTGTATCATCATTCATTGTATACTGAGTGGCTGGGAATGACATCTTGTTAGTATCTGTATCATCATTCATTGTATACTGAGTGGCTGGGAATGACATCTTGTTAGTATCTGTATCATCATTCATTGTATACTGAGTGGCTGGGAATGACATCTTTAGTATTTGTATCATTATTTATTGGCAGTGCTTCCATTTCTTTGGTGCTGCCATACTGTTTTTCACGGAAGTGAAATTTATCATGTCATTTGTATTTATTTCATGCTTTGCATCACAATCATGTTTTTTCTTCTTTTATTTGATTATGAAAACTGTTGAAGGGGTAGTAAAGGTCATTTTGTTCAAATGTTTTGAAAGAATTAAAATGGATGCAGATGACTCGTACAGGTCATTTTCTGAATTTGTACACCAATTTGGTTATACAGTTTAACGAGTAAAGGTGAAATATATTCATATTTCTAAAACTTATGTTGAAATGTGATGAATACATCCTCTGCAACTTCCACGAACAGCGCAAACAGCGTGTAAAAATGGCCGAATGGATTGAAAATTATGGTGTGCCATTCAGACTATAAGTAAAATAACCTTATTGCGTATTGGGAAAGAGAATTTCCTTTTCAAGATCTTATTATATATTAAAACACTCATTGCATAATTATTTTTTACAATACATTACCACTTCTAATAATACATAACGGCGTTGTATGACGCAATCTTAAAAAGTAGCGCAAATTATAGGATTTATACTAGTAATGTAAACCTAAAAATAATGTTCTTTCACCAACTCTACATATACATAAAAACCAGTACATTATAGGAAAAGAATATGTTAGAGAATATTTCTAACAAAAAATTATTCATTTTGGACGTTAGGCCAAATTTTGCTAAACATGGTCTTATTATAATCTTCAAATTATGTCCCCTGAATTTTTGCTTCCTGGACTAAAATTCAATCTTCTATACAAGTTGGCTCCTAGTGTAACTTTTGACAAACATGCAGTCATTTTAAAGTTGAAAAATATCATTCATGTATCGTTTTTAATTATATTAGAGAGGAATAAGATGATTTGGGGTGAGAAAAAAAAATTCATCAAAATGAGCTCTACTATCTCTTTAATTGAAATTAGGAGGCCTTGGCAATCGACTATCAATTGTTGGTGATAATCAGTCCATCACTATCAATTTCTTTTCTTCTCTGTGATTTGTTTTTGTTTTGTGTTTGTTTCTGATGGAGATGATGATATGTGTGTAAACTTCTGTATGCATAAAGCTTGATGAATCTCACATTTAACAGAAATCCAAACCATCCGCTGACATAAAAAACAACGTGGTCAATGTATTGTACGCCTATGTGTTTGTCTGCCGCCTATACAATGGTACCCACTGGGACTGCCCACAGGAATCAGCTCTGGTGAGATCACTAAATCCATCATGTCTGAACATCCTACATTAATCAATCAAATAAGTCTTGCTCAAATTATTGATGCCTCTGCAATTGTTTTACATGTATTAGATTTTTAAAAAAACATCTGATAATAGATTTATGTGATTTCATTCATTTTCTTCTCTCTGCACCGAACAATGGTAGAAGTTGGTGTAACCATTGTAAATAACAGTGTTCTGTATCCTTAGGCAGTATACAGATAAAGGCTACAAATAAAAGTAATAAAGAGTATTTTATAATGATGCATTCTGTATACTGAGTCATGTATACATTTGGTGTATCCATTGTGAAAATCAGTCCAGTTTGAATACTGGTTGCCTGATTAGTTCAGTTTGAATACGTACTGGTTTCCTGGTTAGTTCAGTTGGTAGAGCACTTGACTTGGGATTCAGAGGACTTGGGTTTGAATTAAAGTTTTTTTTTTGTACATTGCATTTTCTTCCTTTCTGTTACACAATTAATAGATATAATACATGTGTATTTAGAAACTAGTGAAAACCAGTGATGTGATGGCCAAACATTCTGTCTGCAGTAGTCCGAGTGAAGCGGTGCAGCTCTGCATGACTAATGTAAGTGTGTGTTATAATCAGTCATTGCAAATTCTTTTATCCCCTCCATGTTTGACATCTTTAGACAACACCACTGTAGCATATGCATGTATGAAATGAAGGTAAGAATTGGGGCTCATTTAAGAAATAAGATTTTGTGTTTGAAAATACATAAGAGTACATGCATAAACTGTGACACTTCATGCTGGCATACTTTTTGAAGCACATTATGCATGATGGAGTGAAATGTTGGAGTCCATACCCCTCAGGCATGTAAAAAATGACACTCATTTTCTATTTGCATTCTACTTTCATTTTGTTGAAATTTCCAGTTGTTAAAATAGACGTACAATACTTATCAAGATTCATACGTGCATTAATTGTTCACGACTGCATCACATTCACGAGGAAATGGCGATCATTATAATTTGTAAAGATATCAGAGGCAAAAATATTAGAAATGTAAAATAAATGTTTATATGTATAGCTGGTGTCTTCCTGATTGAAGTTTTCATAGCTTTAAAAAAACATCTAGAAAAAATACTTTAATAGCCAAAGTTTAAAATGTAGGAAGCCATGTTACTTTGTAAAAAAAAAAATCGGATATTTTGGATAATTTACAAAAATCAATGAAAGGGTAAAAGCCTGTGACTAATTCAGGGTAACCTTATTCTGTTTGAGTGTGCATCTCAGTACATACTTATTTCATATATATGCTTTGGAATCTCATCAACATTTGAGTCAAAATATAGCCATTATGTTTTACATGGGGTCTCTTTATCGATGGAAAGATCATAAAGTTCTAAAACAGAATTATTTCCACAAATGTTTGCAGAAGCTGTAGCTATTGTACATAAATAGATGCTTGTGTAGGACTCGTGATTTTAGCATCAGTCTCTAGTTTTGCAACATGAATAAGCACATGTAAAAATTAATTATTACAAAACTCGTCAAAACTTTTTGACTTCTTGTGGATCGAGTCATTGTTGGTTGAAATTCACTGATGCTTGAAATTCCCCCACAGCCCCGTTTAAGCATGATACATGTAAGTCATTGTATGGTGTTTTGTTGTAGAGAGAATGTCAGCAGTCACAGAACTTTCTGATTGGCCTGGTGAGTGATGTCATCAAGGTTCTTCAGGGTCCCAGTGGTGGGGCAGATCTAGACTTTGTTCTGGCTGCCCTGTCAGACGTTCTACAGCTTCTGAAGAAATCTCACAGTCAGTACAAGAGAGGTATCTTATCATGTTAATAATGAGGTGTGTGTGTGTGTGTGTTGTTTTGCATACATGCCAACTTTTAAAAATCCCCATGGGGGATTTTGCGCGCGACGACCTTTTTTCAACGCTCAAAATTCACGACATTTTACCATGAAAATAAATATTTGTCTTTTCAAATACAATATCAATGTAATCATTGTACATGTATCATATATTAACACAACATCAAGTGTGTTTGACCATTAAATTTCACAAAACTATATAAAAAAAACACTTTGAAAGATATACATAAATATTTATTAAAATCATCTGTTCCGCAAAAAATCCTCTCCAACAACAAGTCACATACATATTATCAAACAATACTTAAAGTTGCATCCTTTTACACCATATAAACATTGGCTGGTCTACATATCAACATTTAAATTAAAGCACATGCATTTAGGTACGACTACAAAGGCGATCTTGCTTGTCTGTAAACATGGGCTTGCAGAGTCTGGTGGAACAATCTGCATTGCAACCATAAAAGGAGTGATCTGCCCTGCTATGAAGTTTGCGAACAAAACCTTTGCACCCATGACATCTGAATTAATTACCAGGAAAAAAACACATCAAAATATGTTTTTACATAAATTAAGGCTTCCTGCTAATATAAAATTCAGTACAGACTTGTTCGAATTACACATCACAAAGTCTATTGAATACTACACTATATTATACATTGCTATAAACAGATAGATTTGGATAGCCTTATTAGAGTTGGAAAAAAAAAATTTGACGTACCTTATTGCATATTTTGGATGCTGTCAGCGAGAGGCAAAAATCGGGAATGTCCGATTGTTTGGTGGTGACACTATCATCGTTGTCATTCACATTTGTGTAAAGGATATGTCAATTTGAAATCGGTCTTCCTGATTAATTACCATCAAAACATGCTTCACACTGTCCAATAAGCACCCCAACACAGGCAGACCAGTTAAATTACATCACTCCGATACCAAGCGACACAGGTAAACAGCAATGGCTGACTATTGTCCCGATTTCTGATTGGCCAGTTCAGAAATGACACGGGATTTCAAATTCCGGTTGGAAATGGGGATTTGTTGTCGTAAAATGGGAGATATTTTTAGGAAATCGGAATTTCGGGGTATTTTTGCAATCCCGATCGGGATATCGGGATTTCCCTTTTCAACTGCTTCAAATCGGGAGAATCCCGCACAAATCGGGAAAGTTGGCATGTATGTTTTGGTTTTCATGGTATGGGCATATCCAGGATTTATATTGATTTTCTACAGTCAATGAAATCAAAGCTCAAACCATGAGAGGAAAAGATTCTATAAAATCTTATATGAATTTTACATCAATTGAAACCTTAGTGCCAGAGGAAATGCATTATTTGAGTACATCAGTTGATAAAAGACATTTAAGAATGACTGAAGAGTGATCACACGGTCTGTCATCCATTTATAAAAACTTTAACATGGGTTTTAGTTTAAGAAGGCTGTAAAATTTATAGTTGTTGTCATCCTAATGACAATACATTTCCAGCAGTGCCTTATTTAACAACATTAACCCAAACATCAACTGTTGACTCACCAATCACAACATTACTTAAACCATGAGGTAGACTGTAATCAATGATCCATGATATTCGATAATTGTATCCTTTAGAGACAGCCAATCAAAAGGCACGCTTTTGGAGTATAAACTACCATTGGTTGTGCTATCACACTATCCTGTTTCAGAAACACTTCTGTTTTGGGGTGGGTTTTTTTATTATTAGATAATCACATGTATAGGATTTTATGAGGTCAAAGTGGAGCAATTATGCTTATTAATAAATGATGATTTAGCCAGGAAGTATTCATTATAATAAACTGTCACAGCTCTTAGTTTCAAGTCCTTCTTTGATTTTTTCAGACGTTAAGCTTTACCAGGCTTCATCATCTGACTTCATGGAGGAGAAACAGCTGCTGTTCTTATCAATGAAGAAAGTGGAGTTCTATCTGGGCTGGTGTCAAAGATGTGGCATCGTCTTGTTGTCTGTCTTACCAGAACTCAAACTAGAACACAGTAGGTATCTTGTAGTGAGGAGGTCAACAGACTAGAACACGTGTTTTGTTGTGAGGAAGTGGGCAGAGACTAAAACATAGTAGGTTGTTTTGCTGTGAGGAAGTGGGCAGAGACTAAAACATAGTAGGTTGTTTTGCTGTGAGGAAGTGGGCAGACTAAAACATAGTAGGTTGTATTGCTGTGAGGAAGTGGGCAGACTAAAACATGGTAGGTTGTATTGCTGTGAGGAATTGGGCAGACTAAAGCATAGTAGGTTGTTTTGCTGTGAGGAAGTGGGCAGACTAAAACATGGTAGGTTGTTTTGTTGTGACTTATATACAGTAGGTTGTTTTGTTGTGAGGAAGTGGGCAGACTAAAACAATGTAGGTTGTTTTGTTGTGAGGAAGTGGGCAGACTAAAACATGGTAGGTTGTTTTGTTCTGAGAAGTGGGCTGAATTATATACAGTAGATATTTTGTTATGAGGGAATGTTCAGATTAGAACACAGTTTATGTTTTGTTGTGAAAAGTGGGCAGACTAGAACACAGTAGATGTATTGTTTTGAGAAAGTGGTCAGACTAGAAATCAGTAGGTGGTTTGTTGTGAGAAGTTGTCAGACTAGAAATTAGTAGGTGGTATGTTGTGAGGAAGTGGGCAGACTAGAAATCAGATGGTTTGTTATGAGGAAGTGGGCAGACTAGAAATCAGTAGGTGGCTTTCTATGAGGAAGTGAGGGATTGTTTTTGTAATAGGAAGATGCAGACTGTATTGGTACATTTTCGCTATAGCCAACCGAAGCTGGAAATTAATTGCAGTTTTCTGATCATGCATGGGCTAGGGCATCGATCAATCGGAAAACTATCAGAAAATGTTTTGCGAGAGGTTATAATTAATTTTAAAATAAATCATTGAATTGCATACCAAAGCTAATTAATCCATGCAGTTATTGATACCATGATCACATAGTGTTTACAAACCCAGGCAGTGACATGCAGTTATTGATACCACGATCACATAGTGTTTACAAACCCAGGCAGTGACATGCAGTTATTGATACCATGATCACATAGTGTTTACAGACCCAAGCAGTGATATGCAGTTATTGATACCACGATCACATAGTGTTTACAGACCCAAGCAGTGACTTGTGTGAAAAACACTACACGGTGGAGTCTACATTGTACACTCATTAGCTATTGGTTAATTTTTTTATGGAAGCTTAGGATTGAAAAATTGTCAATGACACGACAGACTTCGACAAAGGTGGAGGGGTGTTGGAGATTTGATAATTAAAATGAAACTGTGCATGTGAATACTCTAATACTGTGTTTCACACATTTTGCATGAAACTATGGGCATAAAAATCAGTTGCACATTCATCAAAATACTCGTGTACCCGTTGTATGTTTTGTTAATCTATCTGCATATCTGGCAGGTTGACTCTTTCTCATCATTTTCATTGATATGTATTCATAAGCTTTGGTGTGATAGATGCATCTTTGTTTTAGTTTTAGGGGGTGATAGTTGGGGGGGGGGGGGGGGGGGGGGACATTCATTCTCAGTGTAGTCTTGTGACAACACAGTGTGGAGTTCATGTTTTATGAAGTAGGGAACTAAAAGCATGGCATATTTTGAAAGTATTTTCTGACCATTTCCTCACAACAAAACAACTCGGATGATTTATTCGTACTGTGAAGGTCGTCTGACAGATGATTTATTATGACTTATTTGTACTGTGTAGGTCGCCTGACAGATGATTTATTATGACTTATTTGTACTGTGTAGGTCGCCTTCTTGAGGAACTGAAAGTAACCAATGAAGTTAGAGAGAGCATAGAAAAAAATCTTGACGAATTACGTCCTCCCAAACCAGGAAGTCAACTTATAGAGGAATTGACGTAGAAATCCAGGCGTAAATTTAAAATCTCATCAGGAAGCTGTAGTGACAACAGTAGGAGACATCCTATGTGTGAGATCAGAACACAAGACGATGTTGATGGATGCTCACTAAAACCCCGCTTAGCAGCATTCCATTGTGTGCGACAATGCAATATAACTGTACCAGATGTTTGTCGGGGCTCTACTGAACTAGTGACTGCTATTCACAAAAGGCTTTGGAAATATGTTATCATAATTGGATCAACTTTATTACCAACAAATGAATGTAAACTGATTTCAAGTAAATTTTCAGAAATTTCATAATACAGTGCTCCTTTGATATATTGCCAACTTTTGTTCAAGACCAATTTGGGCAATAAAGCGGGAGTGGCAATATAACGAATTCACCATTACATACAATTCATTGAGCATTCAAAAGAAATTTAATCTTGTAAATTTATTTGGGCCCCATTCTGTACAAACATTTAGATAATCTTGAGTTTAATCCAGCAATCATTTGTAATTAACCTGGCCATCTGAATACCTTGTCCAGGCTGTCAAACTTCACTGCTATCAAAGTACAGGTGTGATTACTGATAGGTGATAGGTACTTGGCATTATTATCGAGGGTAAACACTATTAAATTTGACCGTTTGTTCGTGAAAATCAGTGGCATATGGCATTATGCGGGGTTGGCATTATAATGGGGGGGGGGGGGGGGGGGGGGGGGGGGGGGGCTAAATATCGAGGGAGCACTGTATTAAAGAGGAATAACACATCGCCATGAATTGACCGACTGCTTTTTGAAATGCTTGATTTATGGAAAAATAAACACATGTACATGTATCAGCAATATATTCCGTGTTCTTTAGAATTTGAATTGCCTAGCCAAATAGTTTAGTGTGTTAACAGGTCTGACTGCTGATCAATACAAGTCTAGCTGGGGTTTATTTTATTTTCTGATTACTTTCTACTAAAACTGCATTTTTTCACAGAAGGTAAACTTGAAAGTTTTCAATTTCAAAATATTTTTGTATATACATGTATCTCCTCCACTTTCCGTCCATTTCAGTTTTCTCTCTGGCCTGGATAAAAAACCTTTAATCAAAACTTGTACACTTGTACTTAAGTCTGGGATTTTACTCAAAGTCTGACTGCTCAAATAACAGAAAACTCAGACTTCAGCTTGATATTTTTTCTAGAAATCCAAACCTGGAATGTTATAATTCTTGAATTACATTATAATCATATTATTCTTTTGTAAGAAATCAGAAAGAGGCTTAACTTAATGAAGAAATAAACATTTTATTTAAATCAATTTATTTGTATATCTAGATATAATTTACAATATATTTACAAATAATTCAAGTCATACATGTGACAATCATGTTAGACCAAGAATGAAGTTTTAAAAAATATTGTGACACACAAGAACTTGATACAGGTGCAGACATTCAATACGTAGCACTGCTGATCTGTAGCTGAGTTAAAATTTCTTGGGTCGGCCATGATTAGAATCTATTTAAAGTAGACAACCGCAGGTAATGTTTAACAAATCCATTCCTCAACGTAACCAAATTAAAAAAAATAAAACGACATTCACAAGAACAGTTGCTCAATATAAGATAAATGCATTCAGTCTCATTAATGTTTTTAACTCAATCTTCCTAATATTTAAAACTGATGAATACTGAATGACTTTGAAACAAACATATCACAGATGAAGCATGCATTGGCAGCTAGCCAGGAGTTCTCCTCATAATAAAAAGTTGATTTCCCTGCTTTTCATTCCTCTGTTGTAGTCATTATCAGGGTTAAGTACAGATGTGCTGTGGTTGGTTGACTTTTCTTTCCACTTGAGATAAATATTTGTCTGGTATTCCAGCAGCCCTGCAAAAATAAGAAAACCAGAATTAGACCAACAGATCAATATGTGTATTATTGATATCGATATGTGTATTATTAACATCAATATGTGTATTATCATGCAACAGTGATTTTGTCACAGCCCCTGTTTTCAAAATATACATATTTGTACTATTTTATATTATGGTATATAGTTTTTTAAGACTGAATATGACCTTAAAAATCTTCTAACCTTGCCATTTGCATCTTTGTATAATGCAACTGCAAATCTGATTATGCAAGCAACCCTAACACTTTGAAGACAGAATTTTAGTTTACAAACAACTAGCAGCACTCTGGTTTAAGCACATTGTATTTGGACTTTGTAGATATAGTGAAACACAGCAAGGCACCACATAACATACACAAATGGACATTTCTCTTGTGTGCACAAAACACAGCAAACCGAACAGAACTTTCAACTCAAAGAGTATTCTTACTTCCTGATGAATTCTTGTTATCAGTTTTTGATTTGTATTTTTAAAGTTTGCATTTTTCTAAAATTAAAATTTTGTGTTGAAAGTTCTTGCAACTTTCAGAATATTTTAACTAATATGTTTAATATTCTGATAGTGCTTCTGAATGAATTAGCTCAGACTGCTGAACAACAAAGCTTTTTCTCTGCAACAATTTCGCACCTGATGTTGCATTGTCTTATGCAACAACAACATTGACTTTGTGAGCAACATGACCTATATATTTCTCTGGAATGCCTGCATCTCTGTGGTACAAAGAAATGAAATTATTGTACTTCATGTGTAAAAAATGTCAACAGCTACTGCGAAAGTTTTTCTAAAATATTGATAGTATTTTAGTTAAACTTTAGGCAAATTTTCTGTACCTCAGTTCACTCAGCTTCTTCTTTTTCACTTCCTCTAATTTCTGTCGCCTCTCCCGTGCCTCCTCATCTAACTTAACACCCTCCTCAAAGAATGCATTCCTCTCCAGAACGCGGACCTGCTCCTTGTCACGGATCTGTTTCCTGACGTCGTCCGCATGTGTTAAACGCTTCTTTCTGGATTCCTGTTCCTCTCTCTTTTCTTTCTCCACCAACTCCTTCTGAGCCCTACATTAATACAAAATATGAAACAATATCTGAACTCTACTTTTTTATAGATACAAGATACGAAACAATTATCAATATGGATTGGACAGAATGGATACTATTTTCCCAATGGAAAGAAAGATGACTGATTACGTATTAGTCAAGACTGCAATAAGGTCTTTGTTTTGATGAGGAACTAAGACTGATTTCTGTTAGAAAATGCACATAAGAACTGATTATTAAAGACTTTCCGTACCTGAGCACTCTCTCAAACTCTGCCCGTTCTCTCTGAGCCTGGACTGCCAGGAAGTGTTCTTTCTGCTGCATCTGTTGAGAGCGAGCATGTATGAGTGAGACTTCCATCTCTGTCTTCTTTACGGCCTCTTCCGCTTCTTTCTTTCTCCATTCTCTCTCGGCTTGCTCTTGAGCTCGCTTGGCTCGGAGGGCATCGCGTTCAGCCTGCTCATCACGGGCTCGTTCCTGAAGGGCTCGTAGCTTGGCTGTTTCTTTCTCCTTTTCAATTCGGATTCTCTCTTGTTCCTTCTCAAATGCAGCTTCTCTTTCCTAATTAATGCAGAATTTTCATTTTCAGTGTCATTTATGATATATGCTAAATGATATATATGCATCAAGAATTTTACTTGAAATGGAATACTTGCATTACATTTAAGGTTTTTAGGCACTGGCCAAATTTTGGCATGTTTATGACAGAAATTTATACTTACTGCTTTCTTCTTCATGTATTCCACCACCTTGTGTTCCTCTGCGACTTCTTGCTCTTTTTTTATCTCACGACGACGGAGCAGATCCTCATTGGCTTTATTTAAGTCCTCCTGGTTAAGAAAAGCAAAATACAAATGAATTTCATTGATTAATCATGACAAATGACACGGAATAGAGGATGTGCAGGTACTAATTATACAGTGTGTGTATATTTTACCCGCAGTGACAGCTGCTCGGCATGTTTCTTCTCCAGAGACACTTTGTCCTCATCCATCATTTTCTCAATGTATTTTTGCATCTGGATATTTTCCTGGTCCTTCCTCTCCAGATCAAACAGTCTCTCCTGCTCATTCTCCTGAATCTGATCAAGGAGTTTTGCAGCTCCCAAGAGTCGTTCCCCTTTCCTCTTCTTTTCAATCTCCTCTTGGATTGTGATGGCATTTTGCCTGTCCACTTCCATCATCACATCCAGCCTCTTGTCTTCCTCCATCATCTCACCCTTTATATGTTTCTTCTCCAGGATCTGTGCATCTCTGATTGCATGACATTTAGCATTGAGGATCAACTATAGTAAAAGATAAAAAATCCTTTAGTTATTTTGATAAACATCAAACATTTAATAACCCATTTTAGTCACCATTTAAGGAATAAATAATAAATATAAAAAATAATTAGTCAAATTACACCTGGTAGCTCTTGATCAGAGCTTATGTTGTTATTGAACATACAAAAACCTGACAATAAATAAAGATTATATCTATCTATCTGTATGTCTCTCTAATCCATATCCATTCATCTATCTATCAATAATTTTAAATCCACATGCTATATATCAGAATTATATCATCATTTTTGTTTAATAATTCTATATACAAATATATGAACACCTACCTCATTTAAGTGTTTAATCTCATCCTCCTGCTCCTGTCTCATGGAATTAGCCTTTGATAACAGGTGTTCAGCATTCTCTTTTGCTTCTTCTTCCAGATCATTTAACTTCTCATTCTTTCTTCTCTCCATATCCCTTTGTTTCATCATATTCTTTCTCTGTTGACTGGCCTCCTAAATGAATATTAAATGCAAGTTAACATTAATGGATGCAAGTTAACATTAATGAATATTATGCAAGTTAACATTAATGAATATTATGCAAGTTAACATGCATTAATGAATATTATGCAAGTTTACATTAATGAATATTATGCAAGTTAACATTAATGAATATTACACGAATCAACATCAACGATCTGCACACACTGAATAAATACTCTGAAGAAATCAAACTCAGCCATATGATATCACACACATTAAGGTTTTAATTTTCCCCATTATGGCTTTAATGACCCCATGAAAACCTTAATTAATTAGTATTTAGGTACACTACCATCATTTCCTCCTTCTGGCGCTTCATGATAGCTTCCTCAGCCTCTCTCTGCTCTTTCGTTTTGACTTGAGCCTCCATAACAATTCTGTAGAATTCGTGACGAGGAAGGATCATTGAATTCCCAGATGGGTCCTCTCCAGGGACACTGTCAAAATAAGAAAAGAACTAAAAACTCTGTCATTATTAATACATACACCTTATTTTGTTTCAAAGATTCGTTAGACTTGATAAACAACTTGTATCGTACATTAGATTTCTTATAAGATCCTTTGTGATGACTTGAACTGTTTCTTTGTCATTTTTTCCCCTCTTTGAATTTTTTCTCTTTGCACTTCTTTCTCTAGCTAGTTCTTCAATGGAAATTCCTTGATCCATTTTGTCCTTTAACATTTGATTTCTCTGTTCCACATGGTTGGGTGCACCAAATAATGTCTCGTCCACTTGTGATGTGTGACTGACTACTCGGTAATTGCGTGTTTTTGCTCTCCTTGAAGATGACGAGGAAGCAGAACTTCCTGCTGCTGAAATAGCACTGCCAGGCTGAAAATTATTAAGAAAGGTTGCATTCAAATGTAAAATATTAGGAATATTCCTACCTTTTCAAATACCATAGATGTACATTTTGAATTGTATTTTCCATATATGTGCTGATTGTGTACCATATGAAACTACAATTGATTAATATATCAGATCATGTTTTATATTTACATCAACACTGCACTGTGTTAATTTTTAAAGATAATTTAAAAGAACCATTATCTAAGATAATCTTTGCTTCACTGTGTCGATGATTTTCCCCCCACATCCAATTAAATCTATACTATTGTAACAAATTCATAAAATCATCAGGAAAACTGAATAAAAGTTAACAAATGAAAATTTCAATGACATATTTTACGATGAACAACAAACGAATGATTGACAACATGCAAACAACAGTTATTGGGATTAAGCTGTTGATTCGGATGTTTGATTTCAGATAATTTGTAGTTATGTACATTGTATTTGATATACAAAGTTAGAATCTTCATTACTTACCATACTGTGTTATTTGTTTCTACTCTGTTTTTCCTTAAATCCCTGAACTTTATTGTGACAGTGCCTGCGCGGCCTGCTGCTATTTACAGACGGTAGCTATGGTTGCATAATGGCTGTCGGTAACAAAGGACGCTAACTCTTGCACTAAGAGAAAATTATACATCGTACTGAATAATTTCGTGATTTACAGTTAAAACTTTTAATGAAAATTTGCGATTTAAAGACCTTTAAAACATTACTTTATCATTTTAAAGAAAAGTATAAAATTCAAAATTGCTATAAAATAATAGAATAAAAGCTATATTAACATTATTAGTACTTAAGATCTTCGTCTCTATAACGTTTGGCATATAAAGAAATATTAAAAATATCCTATAAAAACCAAAGTATTATTTCAACATTGAAGCAAACAAAATGTCATGCTGTGTGTTGATGAAAGTCAGAAGTTTGGGCAGTATTTCTCGCCAGTCCCTTTGTAGTTCGTATTTTTATTAGTTTTTATATGCTGACGTAACTACCGTTTGAGCAAATGCAGCTACATACATCTTTTTTTTTAATGTTCATAATCGGTGTGTGGATGGGATTAGAAAGCTCAGCAGAAACAGCTTACAGTATTTAGCCCTCTCCCAGGGTTTTATTTTAAATCATGAACAATTGAAGTCCTCAGACCTGTATGAGGCTCTAACACATTAACAATTATAATTACAATCATGTATACATGAATGTGGTTGAAAAAATTATATACTGTGTAAAAGTGTATTTATCACAGGGGCCTGTCACGAAATATTTGCATTCTTTTATATATGACCCTTCTCTATATATAAAATAAATAATATTTTATATATAGTGAAGGGTCATATATAAAAGAATGCAAATATTTCGTGACAGGCCCCTGTGGTTTCACATGAAAAGAAGAAAAAGTGCTAAAATGTCTGATACTTCTGCAAATATATTAATCAAAACAAAAACACTCATGATGTGCATTGGATTTCAGCCTCCTTCCCTCTTATGCCGCAACATTGATATGAAATTTCTTGATTGTGTTGTAAAATTTATGGAGACAAATCGCATTATGCTGAATGTGTGTCACACTTATTTAGCATTGCACGGAATTTAATTGCCATTATTTTCAATGAAGACACCAAAACATCTGTTTATGGTAATGTTTACTTTCTTGCTAAAGAGGGATAATCACGTTTTAGCGAGAAGATCTCACTATAGGGGAAGTGTTCCCAACCTGTTTATTGAATTTCTGCTGCATTTACTGCATATTTGAAATCTTTTCATTAAATATCAACAGAGGGCTTTGGCGATAACTGTGTTGATTTAGATACAATTAGAAAGTAACTAATTTCAGTTAATGTCGCAATTTTGCTTCAAAACTAATTTGAATATGTCCCTTCCTGTAGAAAAAACACTACTCCGTTATGTCCTCCTAGTAACATCCTCCATTTGATTTCAAGCAATACCTGTCTTAAGCTTTTACAAAAATTTATATTTCCTGGATATTTGAGCATTATTTTGATATGATTTTCATTAATCAGAAGATCGAGAGCTTTAGAGTTGAGCTGATTGATATTTGTTTCAAATTTTTGTTTATGAAATGAAGCCAAACATGTTCATGACAAACATTTGATATTGAGATATTCAGAGGCTTAGAATGAATTACTTCAGCAGAATTTTAAAGAGTGGAAATTCAAAATCGATGTTAATTTAGTGTTATAACTTCTGAATCCAAATTTTGTGATCGATCACATACTGAAATGAATGATGATTATTGATCAAATTTATAGTGAAAAGAAATACTGAGGTACTGATTGATTTATCAGTTTATTTTAAGTAAGTACCTGGATTTAGATATATTGAATTATTTCATGATTTCATACTGGTTTTTATTGTAAACATTTAGTACATTTTATTATCAGTCATGTAATTTTGCATTTCCATGCTGTTTAGAACACCTTTGCACAAGAGCTGCAAAACATGAAGACAACAATAGTAAGGGTTCCAATGCTCCCAAAACAAATGCTGATATTAGAGCTGCAAGGAATCACATGTTTTCTGAGGAAAAGAAAAGACAATTGTCACTAATCCGACGAGTTGAGAAGATAAAAGTAGAATACTATGGAATACCAGAAAGTTGTACGCTTTGGATGAACAAAGACCTGTCCAGTCCATATAACTGTGCCATGCGTAAGTCACCCTTTTCTGTTTTAGTGGTGCATGAGGTTGTCGAAGTGTGTTTATGTTGATAAATCTATGTAACAAAGACCTGTCCAGCCTGTATAACTGTGTCGTGTGTTACGGTGCATAAGTCACTTTTTACCGGTGCATGAGATTGTCTAAGTGTGTTTGTATTGCTCACTCTAAGTAATTGTATAATGTAGTTGTGTTTATGTTGAGCAATCGAATTAATCGAATAATGTAGCTACTGCAAATCGCATTTTATTTGCAAAAACATTATTTACGCATAATTTTTAAAAAATTTAGTTCTTGCAAATAAAGTCTTAAATATATATATAGAAGACTTGAGCAACAAATGATGATCTTCAATAGTTACGTTTCGTGAATATATTCATGTACATCATTGTATACTTGCGAAAAATAAGATATCCGGGGAAATAAAAGTGATCTACCATCCATACCATTAGAATAAACAGCCATTGGTCTGTAAAATCGTGATACGTGGTATATATGCAATATTAATGTAAACATGAGTGTCATGTTACTATAAATAGGAATGCCATGTTCTTGTAGACATGAAGTCTAACATCAAAGCCCTGGCAGCCCTAGCTGTGGTGAATGGAGAAGTATGGGACATGCATCGGCCCTTGGAGTCAGAGTGTTCTCTGCAATTCCTTAAATTCAGAGACAATGATCCAGAATTGCTAAACAAGGTAAGCTGAGACAGGGGGTCAAAATTTAAGTATGTGCCTTTCCAATTTTCCGTAGACAAAGTATATGTTATAAAGCCATTGGTGTTTCCTCACAGGCATTCTGGAGAACAGGTTCATTTTTGATTGGCTACATCTTTGACCGTGCATTTAAAGACAGCCACAGAGTAAATGTGATACGATTTCCTAGTAACCCTGTTGGTAAGGTTCATGACTTCTAATTTTTGATTTGTGTATAGCTTCTTGTGCTGTAATTATATATATATATATATATATATATATATACTGTGTATATATATACATATAATATACATGTACACTGTACAGATATTGGATGTGATAGTCAAATAAATAATATCAATATTTGAATGATTTTTTTCAACATTTTGTGTTCCATGAGTATATTTTAAACATAGGGACTTTTAAAAAAGTTTGATTAATATTCAGCTATATATCTGGTTTTTGTTTCTTCATGCCAGTTGAAGATGGCTACTTCTGCTGTGACCTTGACCTAGGAAGTATGAATTCTTGGCAGCCATTACCTGTAAGTGAACACCGACTCTTTTAAAATGAAGTAATGATTGTCACAGATTATATATATTTAGTTTGTGAAATGAATTGACATGTTCAGTGAAATATAACAGTATAAATGTATTAATAACAAACTTCACCGCTAGAAACTTTGATCGTCTGTTTTTACACGGAGAGGGTTGTTGATATTGACAGTGTACTTACTTTTGTGACCCCAGGATGAGATGAGAGCATTGTCAATGTTGGGGACCAGTCTTGCCAAAGAGGACTCGGTATTTGAGAGACTGGAGGTGGATGAAAAGTTGGCTTTAGAAATGTTTAAAGACAATGAGTACAAGTGTGATCAGATACCCGCCATTGCCAAGTCTTCAGCAACAGGATCTAAGGTCACTCTGTACCGATTCAGAGATTATGTGGACTTAACATCAGGACCTCTTGTAGCCAGCTCCCTCTTCATTTCCCAGTACAACATTGTCAAGGTCAGGGTCAAAAGTGAAAGTAAAAAAAAATTATAAAGTTGAGAGCCAGGTCAAACATCTGATTAGCCTTAATATGTAATACATATCAAAGATATCCAGATGCTTTAAGGGCTTGTGCACCAAATGACAGATACTCTTCAATTAGAATAATTTTCTGAAAACTGCATGTGGTTTAGGTGATCCAAATGATGTTGCTGATAAAGTACTAATGAAAAAATTGTTCAGTTACTGTTAAAGCCATGTTTGACTTGTGGTATGGTATAAGATTTAACAAAATGGTTCATTAAAAAAGTATGAATTGTCTTAACTGACTCTATATCGTACAAAATAAGTAAAAATGACTCATTTCTGTTAATTAAGTGAATTTGATGTGATTTAATGAATAATTATAAAAGAAAATTAGAATTTTATATGACATAAGGAAATATTGGAGAAGGAACAAAGTTTATAGAGAGGAAATAAACATATGGTGTGACTTATCGTCAGCTCAGTTTATACGATATCAAAAATGTTAGTACAGTCATAATTGAACTACCATAACCAAATTGCATTTTACATGTGAAATGGAATTATTTTCAGATGTTTCCTATGAAGTGTTCTGTAAATGGGGACATCGTCCGAGTTCAGGGAATAGCTCTGCCTCCGGAATTACAGGTACTCCTTTGTAATATACAATTCATGTCAATTTGTAACACAGATGTTTCCAATGACAAGTATCTATGATAATTCCCTATTCATTTATCCGTTGTTCTAGCACACAGGCAGGGTATGCTGATATGTGCTTTTCCGTCTGTCCATCACACGAGTAGTTGTTTTCTGACTTCTCCCTGCGCTTACAGTTTCAGCAGAATGATCTCCATTGGATGGAATTCTTAATTCAACAGACTTTTTCTGGCTTGCCTGGACACACTGATTTATAGTGTGAAGTTGTACAATATTGATGGCTACAGGTCCTTCTGGTTGATTTCCTATAGAGTTATGTCCCTTGGATTAGTACACAATCATAATTTCCCCTACTTTGATTTTCTGTGAGATAAAGAGCTGACAAGTTGCAGGACTAGTTTGTGATGGTACCAGTTGACTCCCGGCACAATGATGACATTTGGACTTTGTATGGAATTGAGTTTTCCTTACAGTCTTTTAGCTACTTGTATATGCTTTATATAAAATTAATGAGCTGACATTTCAGAGTGTGCAGTTGTACTGTATATATATTAGTGAGGTAAAAGGTGAAGTTTACATTTTGTTCCCATTGACTTACACTTATACTTCAGAGCATTGTTACAGCCTTTGGCCTTTGACATTTTATGGATTTCAGCTTTTTAACATACACTATATATACATTTTGTACAGTCTACAGATATTGAACTGAGTTTAATTGTATAGATGTTTTTATGGACCTGTTGTACATGTATATGACTCTTGTTCTATATTGGAATGTTGGGGAGGGGGGGGGGGATCCTTGCAACAAATCTATAGACTAAATTTAATATCTGGGAATATTTCCTGTTATTAAATCAATTCACTGCTGTTTAAAATTACCCTTCGTACATACATGTAAACAATTAAGTATTGCACAAATTTTCAGGTTTTTCTTAATTTTTTGGGGAAAATACTATTTACTGTATTTAAATTCCAGATTCACTATAAGGCATATGAATTACTTAGAGAGAGAGCGAAAAGAATGGTGAGTTGAATTAATTATACATTGTGTACATCATAATATAACCGCCGTAAAATGGCTGAAATATTGTCAAAACGGCGTAAAACCCCAATCAATCAATACAAAGGTATTCTGATGTAACTTTGGAGAAATTTTATAAAGCTGTTTGTCCAACGCTGTGTATTATTGTGGACCATTAATCGACTGTATTTCTTTTTCCTTCCAGGGTATTGACGATCCATACAGAAAATCAGTGATGTGAACAATGATATATCTAATAAAGTGTTGTTTTCATATCAATGCTGTCTTGTCTTAGACATTCAAGTTTTATGTGATGCAAGTAAAAGTGAATGAAGTAAATAAATTCCTGTGAATTCCTTTCCAGTAAAAGTGAATGAAGTAAATAAATTCCTGTGAACTCCTTTCCAGGCCTCAAGACCATATACATGTAGTGAGAATATTCTTGAGTCTAAATTTCAAATCCAGCTAACTTTTGAATTAATTTTCATAAACAAATAGAATTTTCAGTACATTGTATATGTTTGCATTTGATTTTTTTTTTTTATAAACCTGCAGTTTTTTAAACATCTGTGCTAGATAAATCTTAAGATATACACAGTGACTGTACATGTATTTAAAGTAATCAAAATTTTGATTTATTGCAATTGGTTTTTGTCTGTCGTTGTCCGTCGTGCGTTAACAATTTAACATTTTAAACTTATTCTTAATAACTGCCAGTCCAATTCTTTTCAAATTTGGTATGAAGCATCATTGGGACAAGGGGGACATAAATTGTAAATTAAGCATCCCTGAGGCCCTAGGGGCGGGGCAAAAATCAATTTTCAAAAATCTTCATCTCAAGAACCGCACAAGTGTAAGAAAAATTAAATGCATGGTGATGGAGGGCAAGAAGGCCTCTACCAAAATTGTAAATTCCATGATCCCTGGGGTAGGGGTTCTGACCCCAGGGTGGGGCCAAATTTGTTATATAATGTTATATACATGTAGTGTTTATGTGTAAAACACTTAAATAACATCTTCTTTAGTGCTGTTGATACTATATTGACACTAAATAGATATTTAGAAAGAGCAGGTAGTCCTTTACCAAAATTGTCAATTTGATGATCCCAGGGGTAGGGGTTTTGGTGTCCAAGTGGGGCCAAAATGGTCGGTTATTAAATGTGTGAACAATAGACATTTTTAACTTCTTCTTGATAACTATCATTCCAATTCTTTTCAAATTTAGTATGAAACATTTGGAACAAGGAGGATGTAGATTTCATGATCCCCGGGGTAGAGGTTGACCCCAGGGAGGGGCCAAACTTGGTATATAGTGCCAAATGGATAGAGCAGGTAGTCTTTTACCAAAATTGTAAATTTGATTTTCTCCAGAGTTAGGGTTCTGACCCCAGGGTGGGGCCAAACTTAGTGTTTAGTATGTATGTGTAAGTTTGCTGATACTGTATAAAATCTAAATGCATACTTAGAGATAGCAGAAAAGGATGTACAAAAAAATGGTGAATTTCATAACCCAGGGTTATGACTTCAGGATGAGTCCAAATTAGTCATATCTTTTGATATTTCAATGTTAATACATGTACACCTATTATTTAAAGCCTTTCATCAGTGTATGCATTTTTGAGGGCAGTGAAGTTTTAAGAACAAATCTTGTTTATACTGTTGCTGAACATTAGAATTTAGCTTAGATATTCAGAACAGGAAATTTTTTCTAGATTTCATAGCCCATGGAAGTAGTCATACTTTTTCACTAGTATCCAGGTGACCGATAAGGCCTGTGGGCCTCTTGTTGATCTTGGAACCATGTTTGACAAGGTTCAAGTCATGCAAATTTAACAAAAAGGGGAAACATATGTCTTACTTTGATGTAAGTTTGTCACGTATAAACAATTTGTAAAATATTTAAAGATGAATGTTCAGAAGTCTAAACAACTACTAAATGCTACTCTTACAAATTTCATTGTTTATTATAATATTATTTAACGTACGTCATATATTTTCTCTGAAAATACAAATTAAGTCAAAACCTGGAGACTAACACCTTAAGGTTTAAATTACGGATGATTCTCACGAGTGGATACCATGCAGTATTCAATTGGGTTTACATCTACATCCAAAAGTATAAGCCCGTGGGGATCCGGGTTAGAATAGGTCCTCAGTACCCCCTTGCTTGTTGTAAGAGGCGACTAAATGGGGCGGTCCTTCGGATGAGACCGCAAAAACCGAGGTTACATGTCACAGCAGGTGTGGCACGATTAAGATCCCTCCCTGCTCATTGGCCATAAGCGCTGAGCATAGGCTTAGATTTTGCAGCCCTTCACTGGCAGTGGTGACGTCTCCATATGAGTGAAATATTCTTGAGGGACGTAAAACAATATTCAGTCAATCAATCAATCCAAAAGTATAAACTTTATGAAATAAAACAGATCACCAACACATCATGAGAATGCAGTTTTAACTAGTTGACTGGTTTTGACCATGGGGGAGGTCTTCATTAGAACTATTATACATGAAAATGTGGCTGATGTTACTAAAAACAATACTAAACATTTTGTGGAATTGCTTAACAATGCAAATACACACATATTGGTTTACATAGTTTCTCGAGTTTTTATATAAATGATATAGCACCTTGCATTTTATATAAAAACTTGAGACAATGTGAACTAATATTGTGTGTGTTTGCGTTGTTAAGCAATTCCACATTTCTGTATTTTTTATTTTCTCTGAAAGTTAAAACTTTACCTTGCTATGAAGAGTTCTTGTACGATTTCTGAAATAGGTTTAAAAGTTAATTTTGTAACAAGAGCTTTGCAAGGCATGGCATATCCCTTCACAATGTATGTCTACAAACTAAATTTTCTGTGAAGTCCCACTGTAACCTTGACCTATTGTCCCCAAATTCAATATGGTTCTTCCTCTCTTGATCACAAAGATACACATACATGTAAAGTATGAACTCAATTGAGCAAACAAATGTGGCCTGTCAAGCATCTACAAGCTTTTTCTATGAAGTCCTGTAGAGACCTCAAAATTAACAAGTATAACAAACCTACAGGTGAAGTATGAAATCAAACGAGCGAAAAGTAGTGTCAACAAGTTCAGTGTTACACATACCCACACAGTCCTGTTACTATATCCCCTCGCACAATGAATTGTGAGGGGAGGATATAATATAACTATACTTTGTATATCAGCTTGTTTAGATTACCTAACTAACAACACAAGGGTTGACAATCATAAATTTTGATGTAAACTATAGTGCACAGTTGATAAATCTTAAGTGTTTGTGAAATTGACATGCCACGTTGTTTGAACATTGAATTTGTGTTCATTCATTTACCCTTACTTACACATACATGATTGATGTCATCTCGCATGTTCAGAACCTGTACATTTGCAATTCTCTGGTCTTTCAGCTAGTTTGAACCATTAACAGATCATCAAGACAGCTGATGGACTGCTGCCCCATGTAACGATCTGGGTTCCTAAAAAAAACTTTCAGGGTTGTGAGGGACAGTTTTGAGTAATTCGATCCTCTTACACATCAGCAATTCAGGATTATAAGTGGTAACTGCGTTTTTCACAGCTGCTGTGCCTTTCTGTGGTTGAATGTTTTTATCCCCCGCAGCAACACGGAAAGGGACATACAAATACCGGTTTCCATCCCACTTCACTTCGTGGACGCAACTCCTCAGAAACCGCTCAATGGATTTTGTTCATATTTTGTAGGATTGTTAGTTACCATCATTACAGCGCCATTTTGATTCGACAATTTTTACAGGAGTAATCCGAGTTATGGGACTTTGTTGAATTTGTATGTATGCTACACTTTAGGAACATTTTGTCGATGTAACTCCTTGGACCGCTATGGATTTTGTTCAAATTCTGCAATATTGTTTGTCACCATACGTAGTTGATCATATTCCACCACAATTTAGATTTTACCACTTTTACAGGAGTTAAGGGACTTTTGTGCTTCAACTTTTTTTGCAGCGGCAGGAAACATATGGCTATGGGTAGCAATCTTGTATGACCTGTAACCCAAGTGACTGCCTTCTATCATAAGTTGCATCCTATGGTTGTGAGTTTTTTTAGACTTGGTACTCTAATTGACTGCATTGTAGGATAAGTGTTTCATTCCGTGGCCGAGTGGTTAGAGCATCACGCTCAAAATCACACGGCCTCTCACCTCTGTCGGCGCAGGTTCAAATCCCGCTCGCGCCGGTAAGTGAGAAAGTTTCCCAGTTTACTTTCGGAAGGTCAGTGGTCTCTTCCCAGGTGCATTGTATCTGGGTTCTCTCTTCCACCAATAAAAACTGGGCGCCACCAGATAACTGAAACATTGTTGAGTGTGGCGAAAAACATCAATAGAAAAAAAAAATTATGTGGTAACGAGTTTTTTTTACTTGGTACTCTGATTGACTGCATTGTAGGACAGTCGATACTCCATTCCTGTACAAACTAGAGTAGATTTAAATTCAGGTTTATCAATTTATTTCAACATTTACAAGTATACAATATTACAAACATGATGCATATCAAAGATGACAGGAGAATGAAGTCCAAAGAAAGAAGTTTGGATAGAAGTAAGAGATCGGAACAAGTCGTGCAATTTAACATGTACATTACTTAAAATTGTCAGTAAAATCAAACTCTAGTACACCAACACTTCTATTTTGCTGTCAATTAAATTCTCTGGAAATGGAGACAATAATTCACAGTAATTTGTACGCACAACACTTGATTTTACTGTTGTGTAAAATACATGTGTGTGACTAATGGAAATATCGGACATTTTCAATGTAACAAAAACTCTAAATGAACAGGAAATGTAGAGTCCTTCCGAACCTAAGGATTCCCCAGGTTCAGTCATCGTTTGCCCCCTGTCCATGAACCTCGGGCACCAACAATTCTCGTGGCATCATATCTCTCTCCGATATCTCGGAGTCGCGAGCTAGAGTTCTCCCCTGAAAAATACATAAACAATATTATTTCAAGAAGATCAGTCACAGTAGTTTTGTTATAGATGATGTTTCTAGTGGACTTACAGAAAAAAATGTTGGATATTGCTGTGTATTGGATATTGTATATTGTTGTGTATTGGATATTGCTGTGTATTGGATATTGTGTATTGGATATTGTTGTGTATTGGATATTGCTGTGTATTGGATATTATTGTGTGTTGGATATTGTTGTGTTTTGGATATTGCTGTGTATTGGATATTGTTGTGTGTTGGATATTGCTGTGTATTGGATATTGCTGTGTATTGGATATTGCTGTGTATTGGATATTGCTGTATATTGGATATTGTTGTGTATTGGATATTGTTGTGTATTGGATATTGCTGTGTATTGGATATTGTTGTGTATACAAATACACTGTATATAATACAGCTGAACGTTCACACTGAAAACGACTGATATTATTACAAATTTTTTATGTAAAATTGTAGATTTCCCACTGTTTGGGAGGCATCGCAACATCTATTCTGGTGAACATTCCTTAATAAGTATCGTGGGAGGCATCATAACATCTATTCTGATCGACATTTGACATTCCTTAACTAGAACTAGACTAATATCCCCCGCGGGGCATATAAGATGATGGGAAATATTTAATGCAAGCACATTGGATATTTTCACATTATCTATAGGGCAATCAATGTGAATGCAGAACTTATGAGCGTAAAACAGTATTAGAAATAAACTCTGGACAAATTGTGTCTATTACTACAAGTACAACCAAACCAGAAAATGTCCGTAACTTCCATAACTGTTAAAATATTTCAATGAAAATAGAAGATGCACAACTACATTATATATACAAGATGAGAATAAAGTTTGAATCAAATCTGTTCAACGGTATTAGAATTAAACTCTGGACAAAGTGTGCAACCCCCAAAATGAAAAGAAAATGTGCGTAACTTCTATAACTGTTAAAATATTTCAATGAAAATAGAAGATGCACAACTACATAATATATAAAAGATGTGCATAAAGTTTGAATGAAATATGTCCAGCGGTATTAGAAATAAACTTCGGACAAATTGCGTCTACGGACAAACGGACGAAGTGATTCCAGTATACCCCCCAAACTTCGTTTGCGGGGGGTATAATAAGTATCGTGGGAGGCATCACAACATCTATTCTGATCGACATTCCTTAATAAGTATCATGGGAGGCATCACAACATCTATTCTCATCGACATTCCTTAATAAGTATCGTGGGAGACATCACAACATCTATTCTCATCGACATTTGACATTCCTTAATAAGTATCATGGGAGGCATCACAACATCTATTCTCATCGACATTCCTTAACAAGTATCGTGGGAGGCATCACAACATCTACTCTCATCGACATTCCTTAATAAGTATTCGGTAAACATGGAAAGTTATTTAGAAATGGCTAGTTATAATTCTGAACAAGGTGCAGGTCCAGTTCAGTTATTTAGAAATGGCTAGTTATAATTCTGAACAAGGTGCTGGTTCAGTTCAGTTTGTGATGAAAATGACAAGTGTCTGAACGACTTGTTCAATCTCCAGACACTGTTTTAATATTTGTTTTTTAGATGAGTGTTAATATTGGCATATCTCTATTTTAGAAAGATGTTATAAAAGTTAAAGAATAATTCACACTGTAGCTGAACTTTGTACTTCCCCATTTTCATAACTGTATGTACCTTACTAAGGATTTTAAATTGCAACTTTGAAGACTGTATCCTTTGATATACATTTATCGTATCTGTAGGTGCAGAATACGGATTTACGTCACCAGCTACGTGTTTTATCATTACTGTACCTTGATCCGAAGAACTGACAGGTGTGGATCATTCGATGAAATAAGATGCTTGCATTTAATTTGATCGGATGATCCACACCTGCCAATGAGACGTGATCCAACTCTTTGTATCAAGTTACTGTAGTAATGATAAATTCATCCTTTAATATAAAATAAACGTAAATGTACATGTATATATATTTACGTTTATAAGATAATAAATTTATTCCAAATTATTAAAACACAAACCTTCAAGGAAATTATTTTTTGCGTATGCAGTTTTGTTTGTGACACAGTCAATCATTTTCCACAAAAAACATGCGTT
Organism: Ostrea edulis; assembly: GCF_947568905.1. NCBI lineage: Eukaryota > Metazoa > Mollusca > Bivalvia > Ostreida > Ostreidae > Ostrea > Ostrea edulis. The sequence continues at coordinate 23,035,037 of NC_079165.1, read as the reverse complement.
GATGCATTGTGATGTCATCAATTCCAGAGACAGGATATGGATTCAGATCACCACAGTGTGGTGATCCGGAAAGTCGGATCACACTTCAGTGAATTTTACAGTATCAAAACGTATAATAAAAAAGAAAGCTATGTGCACATCATGTTCCTATCCAGTGTAAAGTATGAAAGATTGCCAATCTACAAGCATGTGTAGTGATGTGAATAAATCTTTGTAAAATGCTCCTACATAAATAAGAAAACGTTTAATTTAAAATCAGATATGATTTCTAGAATGTAAAATAGTAAATGACACTTAAAACTTCTTCTAAGATAGATACCGACCTGTTGAAAACTCGTAAGAAATTCCTCTGCAGCAGCCACCGAGCTGAACGTTGCACGGAAACCCTGTCTAACAGGTTCATCAGTGGCAAAATCGATAGGGTGCCACTCACAGAAACGGTGACCCTTCTCACTGTAAGAGAAGAACTCAATCTTAGTACGTCATTTATTTGATATTCAACGAGTACAGAATGAATGTACTATCATTACAATTTAATTGGTTACATTATTGGAACAGTAATGTTTATTTACAGGATGATGTTGGACTCCATGGCAATGAGATGGTTACAAAGATCTTCCTTTTTGTCTGTGGTGAAGGTCACTTTGTTTGCATTGACATCATCATCATAAATAACTCTCAAAACACCCGTCCCACAGTTCTGAAACAAAACAATTATGTCTGTAGACCTGACATCATTATTATAGATAACCCGGAAAACACCAGTGCCCCGGTTCTGAAACAAAACAATTACATTTGTATAATAGTGCTACATAACCTTTGATAAGTTTTGTAAAAATGTCCACTATACTCGAGTTAACCAGCTCTCACCAAACATGTGATAACTGCAAAGAATCTTGCTCCATTAAGGGCGAGATTTTTATCGGCGGTGCAACAACCCAGATTTTGACAACTTTCCCATACAACACTCGTCTATATATTGTTTGTTTTGAACAAAAAAAACGCTTCTCTTCAAACATGTACATGTAAAACAAGAATGAAATCATTTATTAAAATGTTGACTTTAAAGCTAGCATTAGTTATAAAAAGACAAGAATTTTACAAAACATATTCAGACATTTTCTTTGCAGAAAAGCTAATTGAAATCCCATTTCATTTCAAGCAAAAATTACACATCGGACTTTTGTCAATTTTGTCCAACTAAGTACTTTGATAATGTTTACTAATCAATTTGAATTCATGATCACACAATTTTAGCTTATTGATCAATATCCGATCGTTTGAAAATAAGAACTATCTTATTTTGTTTAATTATTTGATCTTTTTTTTAAATAGACAGTTCATTCCATCAATCATTTCGAGTTCATAACATCAATCATTTTGATTTCATGACATCTTTAATAATTGGTATTTTATTTTGTAAACTAAGCTAGTATAAAGGTTTAATGATGAATTCTTTTGCATTTCCTTGATTTACACGCCTTTTATACAGTAACTCACTACAAGAAGCATGATGGTGAAAAACAGCATTGTTGCTTTGAATAAAGAGACAAGTATTCATAAAATATGCCATGAATTGTTTAATGTACTTTGGTAATTATGAAAAAGGATGATATTGACAATGATAATTATGCATGTTTAAGCAGATCAGTTCATCAAAAATGTGATGATTTTAAAGATGCACAGTGACAGTTGGGTTTTTGTTTGGTGTTTTTCTCATGAAAATCTAGGAAAGCATGAGAATTCATTACCCATGCACGCAAGTGTGAGATGGGGTTGAAAAGGGTGAGACTCATATTCAAAGCAGGAGACTTCACATGCACGTATACAAGTTGTCAGATTGAACTTTGTAGCAAATACAGCTGCACATTTCCTCTCCGCAGCCTGTATCTCATTTTCCTCTACATTAATCACCATCTCCTGCAACAGTAAACACTTAAAATGGTGGTCCAAATCGCTCAATATTGTTGAGGACAGATGACTACAAGCAATGTATATGTGTATATATTTAACCTTGCTGGGAAGGGCAGTAAACATGATAAACAACATTTCTCACCTTCCAGTTTTGGTTCTCCAGAACATGAAATGTCACTCTTTTCTCTAGCAAGATTTCTTCAACATCATCATACTCATCATCATTTTCTTCTTCCTCCTCCTCCTCTTCTTCTTCGGAATCTTTCTTTTCTGGTCTTGCTTGTGATGCTGTGTCTGGAATAAATTTTGAAGTTATTCCAGAATGTTCCCAACAATTCAAAGAACTAGAAAACTAGTATTCTTTATTTAGAATACATGCACAGCCTAACCCTGTAAACCTGATGTTGCTTGTATTGAAATACATATAATTATATGTATACTCTGAAATTTCCTGCTGTGATATCTATTGTTGTGATATCTATTGTTGTGATATCTGTTGTTGTGATATCTATTGTTGTGATATCTGTTGTGATATCTATTGTTGTGATATATGTTGTGATATCTATTGTTGTGATATATGTTGTGATATCTATTGTTGTGATATCTATTGCTGTGATATCTATTGTTGTGTTATCTATTGTTGTGATATCTGTTGTTGTGATATATATTGTTGTGATATCTATTGATGTGTTGTTGTGATATCTATTGTTGTGATATCTATTGTTGTGATATCTGTTGTTGTGATATATATTGTTGTGATATCTGTTGTTGTGATATCTATTGTTGTGATATCTGTTGTTGTGATATCTATTGTTGTGATATCTGTTGTTGTGATATATATTGTTGTGATATCTGTTGTTGTGATATCTATTGTTGTGGTATCTATTGTTGTGATATCTATTGTTGTGATATTTATTGTTGTGTTGTTGTGATATCTATTGTTGTGATATCTATTGTTGTGATATCTATTGTTGTGTTGTTGTGATATCTATTGTTGTGATATCTGTTGTTGTGATATCTATTGTTGTGATATCTGTTGTTGTGATATCTATTGTTGTGTTGTGATATCTATTGTTGTGATATCTATTGTTGTGATATCTATTGTTGTGATATCTATTGTTGTGATATCTATTGTTGTGATATCTATTGTTGTGATATCTATTGTTGTGATATTTATTGTTGTGTTGTTGTGATATCTATTGTTGTGATATCTATTGTTGTGTTGTTGTGATATCTATTGTTGTGATATCTGTTGTTGTGATATCTATTGTTGTGATATCTGTTGTTGTGATATCTATTGTTGTGTTGTGATATCTATTGTTGTGATATCTATTGTTGTGTTGTGATATATATTGTTGTGATATCTGTTGTTGTGATATCTATTGTTGTGATATCTGTTGTTGTGGTATCTATTGCTGTGATATCTATTGTTGTGATATCTGCTGTTGTGATATCTATTGTTGTGATATCTGTTGTGATATCTGTTGTGATATCTATTGTTGTGATATCTATTGTTGTGATATCTATTGTTGTGATATCTGTTGTGATATTTATTGTTGTGTTGTTGTGATATCTATTGTTGTGATATCTGTTGTTGTGATATCTATTGTTGTGATATCTGTTGTTGTGGTATCTATTGTTGTGATATCTGTTGACCTGATATTTAACGCTAGTGTATAAAAATATCAACCCTCAGCGAAAGAATGGTAGAGCTTTTTCATTCTTTACACATGTACAAGTTTGTATCAGTGTTCAATGCAATGAAGTTTAGTTGAAGTCTATCCAGGGTTCCACATGAGTCTCTTCAATGTGGTGCTCCATCACAGGAAACCATGCATATTTAATATAGTTTTTTTGTTTCATTTTCTTCATAGAATATCATAGTATTAAATTCTAACATAAAAGTTGGAGCTTAATGTTATTTTGTTTATATTTTAAAGTAAAGGTCACAAGGTCAAATATCATGGTATAAAGAAAGGTAAAAAAAAAAAAGAAAAAAGAAAGGTCTTTTCATATTAAAGGAATCAATATACAAAACATGAAAGTAGAATACAAGTACTTAAGGAGAGGTGGTTACCTTTTCTTAAAAGTAGGTCAGACTCCCAAGGTCAAAAACTTTGATACCAGAAAAAAAGGCCTTGTGACAAGGAATGGACAATGAAATATGAGAGTCCCATCGATCACCATTTAGAAGTTATGAGTTTTAAAGGTCAAAGTTTTAAACAGACACAAGAACAAAATGCCCCACAATATTTTATACATAGGCATAAATATAAGTCTGTATTTGGGGGCTATCAAATATCAAATACTGAAGTCATTGAAATTTTGTATGCAAAGAATCAGTAGCTACATGACCCCCCCCCCCCCCCCCCCCCCCCCCCCGAATAAAAACTTTAAAACTCTAAAAGAATGATGGACAGAGTGATGTAAAGGGCAACCAATGGCCTACACCATACCATGAGGAGAGGTATAAAAGGAGCGTACCAGACTGTGGATTCTGTGTCAAGACTGGAGGGGGGCTCTGTTGACTCTGTGGCAGGACTTGAGACG